>NW_022060062.1:0-72227 GCF_007399415.2 Gopherus evgoodei | reverse complement strand
GGGGGGGGGTCAAAGGGCACCGTGTGGCAGTGCAAAAGTGCTCACTGCTCTCCCCTGCCCCAGTGGTCCTCCATGGCCCGATAGAGGGTTGGGGAGCGAGGAGCCACACTATGTGCTCCATGCGTCCTGGTCACTTTCCCCACCTGGGCCTTGCTGTCAGGGGAGCATCAGAAGCTGCTGCTCTCTGCTCTTCCGTTATGCAGCCCGGCTGAGGAAAGTGACCTGGATGCAGGGAACTGAGATGATGTCGCTTCTCGCCCCCACAGCCCCTAGGGGTGCCCAGAGGAGCAGTGTTCCAGGGAGGAGTGGGCAGCAAGGCCAGCTGATCCATTCACACAGGTCACTGTCCCCACGTGGGTGCAGGAGGGGGTGCAGTGGCTGGTGGCACAGGAGGGGAGTGTGGCAGTTAAGGGCAAAGGGGACACAGTGTAGGGGTTAGGGCACAGGAGGGGGCAGGAGTTAGGGGTGAAGGAGGCGCAAGGGTTGGGAGTGCATGAGCTGGGGGGAAGAGGATCGTCCAGGGGCAATGGGGAAGTGCCAAAGTACAAGTTTTGCCCAGGGCACCATTTCCCCTATTGCTGGTCCTTGATAACATTTCTTGCTGAGAGTGGGAGGGGAGAGAGATGAGGTGTTTTCTCTCTGTTTCTTTCCTCTCCATTTTCTCCTCCTTCCTTCAATTCCAGAAACCTCCCTTGTGTTTCAGACTGTGCAGTGACGCCCTCCCCACCCCAGGCCTCTGGAGCCTTTCGAGCAGAAAGATCCTAGGAGCTGAGGATGAATCCAGGGGTGAGTAGCTGGCAGGAAGGAGTCCTAGCAGCTCTTCTGGGAACGCAGGGGAGGAATGACTCCCCCTTCTCTAGATTCTCCCCGTGGGCTCTGGGGAGCAGGGAGGGTTGTGTGATAAATTCCATCCAACATCCCCCTTTGATCCAAGCCAAGGGACGTCTCAGCTCCGCACGTTCCCCTTGGCAGCACCAAACAAGGGATGTTTTCCACTGCCCAGGAGACCCAGCCAGGGACTGATGTGCTGGAAATATGTTGGGAAAGGGACTGTCTGAATTCCCAAGGCAGGGAATGAACAATCTCCAGCAACATCATTAACCACAAACACATTCTAACCATGCTCCAGCCAGTAGGGAAATGGGCAGGAATTCTTGCTGTTCAGCCAGGGCCACACGTACAGAACTGCACAGCAGTGAGTGTGCTGGGGAAGCTGGTCTGAGCAAACAGTTGGAAATGACCCTTGAGTGGGAACAGAACTAGAGTGTAGAAGGGCCCCTGTGTTAAGTGGTTGTAGCTGAGCGCTTAGGGAGCTGGGCTATGACACCATAGGGGTCTTCCTGTGGAGGTTTGATTCTTGCCAGCTAGGAAAGGCTGGTGTGTGGTGTCTTCATGGCTGTACTTTCAGTGATGCAGGTTTCTCTATCCCATTGTTCCATGGGCATCCTACTAGATTGCCAGCTGCTTTTCAACATCAGTATGGAGACTGTTTGTGTGTGGGGAGAGAGAGTGTGTGTGTTGAGGTAGGTAGGAGCGGATCATTATTATCCCTACTTGAAAGAGGGAGAAGCTAAGGCTGAGAAAGGAGAATTGACTTGTCTTAGGTCACACAGCCAGTCAGTGGCAGGGTTGGGAATAGGACCCAAGAGTCCCGATTTTCAAACTAACCATCAGATCTTGAATTTCATACATTGAATGACCTGAATAAAATGCTCTCAAATGAGCTCCAGACCAACAACAGTGCACAGTAATTATTCAGCAAGTATTTTAGGGGAACTGCAATGTTAGAGAGAATCATGAACTGCTCAGAGACTATTAATGCAGAGAAGCAGCAAAATTCATCAAACATTAAAGTTGTTCTGACTTATTTACTTGGGCTTAAAATAGAACAACAAGGACCTGAGTCTCCTCCCTGTCAATAACCCCCTGCTCAGCCAATCAATGTAGAGACTGAGGAGAGGAGGCTGAGGGTTCTCAACACAGAGCCCAAAGGATGGCCCAGATCACCAGTGGGGATTACTGCCCGAGCATTATTTCAGCCCCACATTTTTGGGTGGACCTCCCAGAGTGGAAGTTGCAGAGCATTCCCCCGCAACACATACACACACACACCCCGCTCCTGGTGTTGGGAGGGGAACAGGTGAAAGGACAAAAGACGCAAGAGACAAAGAGAAAGGAGGGAGGGAGGGAGGAAAAGGTGAAACCAAAATGACAAACCCTAAGTCCCCAGTGATTCTAAGGGATAAAATCCCAGGTGTGGAATAAAATTCTGCCTCCTTAAGCTCGTGTTTTCCATGCCTAGAATTCAACTGTCACCAGATGGCTCAGACTGAACAGTATCAGAGGGGTAGCCGTGTGGCTACCCCTTGGGTGGTAGGCCAGTCCTTGCCCACAGACAACCTGCCAACCTGAAACATATTCTCACCAGTAACTGCACACCGCACCATAATACCTCTAGCTCAGGAACCAATCCATGCAACAAACCTCAATGCCAACTCTGCCCACATATCTACACCAGCGACACCATCACAGGACCTAACCAGATCAGCCACACCATCACCGGTTCATTCACCTGCACATCCACCAATGTAATATACGCCATCATATGCCAGCAATGCCCCTCTGCTATGTACATCGGCCAGACTGGACAGTCTCTACGGAAAAGGATAAATGGACACAAATCAGATATTAGGAATGGCAATATACAAAAACCTGTAGGAGAGCACTTCAACCTCCCTGGCCACACTATAGCAGACCTTAAGGTGGCCATCCTGCAGCAAAAAAACTTCAGGACCAGACTTCAAAGAGAAACTGCTGAGCTTCAGTTCATCTGCAAATTTGACACCATCAGCTCAGGATTGAACAAAGACTGTGAATGGCTTGCCAACTACAGAACCATTTTCTTCTCTCTTGGTTTTCACACCTCAGCTGCTAGAACAGGGCCTCATCCTCCCTGATTGAACTGACCTCGTTATCTCTAGCTTGCTTGCTAGCATATATATATACCTCCCCCTGGAAATTTCCACTACATGCATCTGAGGAAGTGGGTATTCACCCACGAAAGCTCATGCTCCAAAACGTCTGTTAGTCTATAAGGTGCCACAGGATTCTTTGCTGCTTTTACAGACTGAACAGGTTTCAAACCTCGAGGAAGCTCTTACCTTCTAAACAAGGACGGCTGTTTTCTAGTAAAATCACTAAAAGGGAAGGAGAAAACTTGAAAGAGGTTCCTCCTGGCGCTCACGTACCTGAACTCGAATACTCTCTCAGTCCTCAAAGAGAGACCTCGAGAAGGAGACTTGCTGAAGCAAAGCCACAGGGGTCTCTGAGGTTTCCCTGGCCTCTCTCCTGCCTGTCTGATGTCAGCATCTCTCTGTGAGGTCACCACCTCCCCACCACCTTTGACAAGTAGTCTGAGGTCCTGCAAAAGGCCTTTGTGATGTCACTGCCACACCCCTCCCTTGCTTTGCTAATGTCCTGCCCCTAGCCAGGCACTTTGGAGGTTTGAGCTACTCCCTGTGGATCACCCCATTCAAGGAGCATTGGTTCTAGGCGGCAAGCCGGCTAGACAGTAAAACATCAGATGCTGCTCCCAATACTACAGTCAGTTTTTCAGAAATTAGTTGACTTTATGGCCAGAAGAGACCATTAGAGCATCTAATCTGACCTCCTGCATATCACTGGCCTCCTGTATGACACAATAGCTACAATTGGGGCAAACACATTCCAGAAAGGCATCTAGTCTTCATTAAATGACATCAGGAGATGGTGAATCAGCCACTTTCCTTGGTAGGTTGTTCCTGTGGTGAATCATCCTCGCTGTTGACTGTTTGTGCCTTAGTTGTAATATGAATTTGTCTCTTTTCGTCTTCCAGCCACTGGATCTTGTTATGCCTTTCTCTGCTTGATTAAAGAGCCCTTTAATGCCCAGTATTTTCTCTCCATTAAGGCACTTCAAGACTTTAATGAAGTCTCCTTTCAATCTTCTTCTGATAAGTTAAACAGGTTGAGCTCTTTCAGTAGCTCACTAGAAGGCATTTTTCTCCAGCCCTGAGAACATTTGGAGGCTCTTTGCTGCCCCAGCTCCAATTTCACAACATCTTTTTCGAATGAGGACACCAAAACTGGAGGCAGTATTCCAGTATCATTCTCGCTGATGCCGTGTCACCTCCTGTGATGTTATTGACATAATCTGTAACTATAGATCACTGATGCAACCACTCATATATTTGCAGCCAATATTGTAGAAAGGCTGTTGTGTAAGCGATGTACGGAGAGGTTCTGACTGGCTGCTATCTCTAGATGTGTATCATTTTTGTAGTTGAGGTTATGAATATTGGCTGTATGCTGCCTGTATTTCAAACTTGTGCTATGCTTCCCGGGAACACCCCAGCCAGACAAGTTGGTGTCAGTTCTGGCTAGCCTGCTTGATGGCTCATTAAGGACCATGAGTTATACTACTGACCCTCTGAGAGAAGGCAGATAAGCCTTGTGACTCAGCAAGGTATGCAGGGACCTGCCTATGGACAGAACTCAGGTTTTTCTATGGCACGTGCTGGATAGAGTGTCCTTGGGACAAAGAAAGCAAAGACCACATGGCAGGAGACTATAAAAGGCTGATGCCTCGTCTCCATCTTGTCTTCAATCCTGCTTCATACCTCTGGAGGGACTTTGCTACAAACTGAAGCTCTCTACAAAGGACAGAATGACCCATCCCACCTGTGGATGGACTTCAGAGACTTGATTTCAACCTGCAATTTATTCCATCACTGCTAGAAGCCTAAGCCAAGAACTTTGCCATTACTGGATGTGAAGAGTTCACATCCATGTTCATTTTATATAACAACCTGGTCTATGGATTGTGCCAGCTCTTTCCCAGACCCAAAGTCCGGAGCATTCTCAAGGGACCAGAGACCTAGCAAATAGTGATCAGCTAAGAGAAAGCTGGGGTAAAGAGAGAGCCTTGCTTGCTAAGATAGGCCTGGTCAGCAAATGCTATGTGTTGGAGCTAAGAACTAAATTATTGTTCAGTCTGCAACTCTGAATAAGACACAAAGAATCCTTGTTCCTATTATGTTTGATTCTTCTGTAGGGAGACATTCTTCCTACAGATCCAACCTTGAATTTATGAAAAGTTGGCACATGTCAGTATAAGATATGGCATCCTTCCACCTCCCTTCCAAGGGACCGATGCCTTGCCTTTAGACATACAGAAAACAATCTTTATTGACATATACTTTCACTGTTTCTTTGCTTTAACCCCTACGAATGTACTTGTTGGACCATCAAAAGAGTTGCTCCATTCCTATGGACCTCAAATCAGAATTCAACATAGATATTTTATACTAATATTTTACCAAAGTATTAATTAAATATTAATCTGCTAACTTGAGACCATGGGCGGAGACATTATGTAACCTGTTAACCACCGGCTAATGTGCTATCTTATCTCAGTGTCTCTGAGCCCAATAAGCAAGGTGACTCTCTGCCAGCGATGTGTGTAATAAACTCCTTTATTGAACTCTACACGGTGTAGATTTATGTCCTTCACAGACACCTGCTGAAGAGAGAGGAGATTCAGCCTCCAGCACCCAGTGATGCCTGGCTGAATGTGTCTCCTCTCCCCACAGCTTAGTGATCTTTTGAGGAAATGGAGAAGACTGCCTTTGCCTAGCCATACATTGCTTGCAAAAGAAATAGGTCTTTTGGGTGACAAGTGTTGAAAAGAGCCACTAGATGAATGTGGAGACAAGAAAAGCATCCCCCAACTGAACTTGATCTGTGGATGCTGAAGCCTCAACACAGAGTGCTAAACGCTATATGACCACAGCTGGTGTCAGAAGAGTCTCTCCCAAGGCCTTTTTCCAGCAGCAGGGGCCTCTCTGTGCACAGAACTCCTGGTAGCTTAATGGCTGCAGGCAGTGGAGAACTCTGTTTTGGCATCTCTTTGTCTCTTTTGTGATGAAGATCTGCAGTGACTGTTAAAAGGCCTCTGGACAGTGGTCTTTGGGAAGAGCTGGCTGAAGAGCCTTCCTAGTAACCAGGAAATCTTGGCTTGGCCTGACAGTTCTTCCTTGCTGAACCTAATGTCTCTGTTGGCTCCTTTTTTGTATTTCTTTTCATAAAAAGAAAAGACCTGTCAGCAGAATCCTTCCAAGTGGGGGTTCAAGACAGAGAGAGCCTTTCTTGCAGCTGATTCTTGGTGCCATGGGGCATGTCTCACCACTGCAGTGCCTCCTGTTGGCCATCCTGGCAATTAGCTCTGGTCCCCCGGTGCGCCTTCATCCAATGGCATCTGGCTGCCATCTGTTCTATCATTAGGACCCATGTCGCTCTCAGGACTTCAATGTCCTCTTATGGACACAGCTCTCTGACTGTGCCCCACTCAGTCTCTCCCCCCTTCCAGGGGGCAGCTGTCCTCTACCCAGACACTTGCCTCAGTGGCCAGCTGCAGTCCAGGATGTAGCCACCTATGTCACTGGTGGCTGAGGCAAAAGGGGTGCACCTCCAACCCCTGCCATCTGTTCTCCTGGACCACTTCCCTACAGACCTAGCACCTTCCTCCGCCTTTGTATCAGGGCCTCAGTCTGGCAGTAGTCAGCCAGGAGGTCACTCATGCTCCCCTTACCCACCCAGCAGTACTCTGCTCATGGTACCTGCCCCCACCCCCACCCCCAACTTCTTTCTTCAGGGCAGCCAATCCTCCCTCCTCAAACTCCAAGGAGTAATTGACTCTTGCTGTGCTGAGCAGCCCTTTATATATGGGCTGCTTCGCAAGCCTTCTCCTGATTGGCTCTCCCAATAAGCCCTTTCCTGACTGGCTGGATTCTGTGCCGCCTCTGCAAGGCTGCCTTAATTTTTTTCCTGCTTGTTTGGGGCAGCCACCCCACCCCACTTGGAAAGTGGCAAATGAGAAGTCTACAGCTGAAGGAAAAGTTACCATGACTCAGAACTGAGCTGAGGTTGCTGCGACTGAAACACAGATCACTAACCACTATATGATCACAGTGGCTGGTGGGAGAAGCACATGTTAGAAGCCCTCTGTCAACTCAGCTGTGGCTTTCTGTGTACGGAGAGCCAGACACCGCAAGGTCTGCAAGCCTTGAGGGAAATGGGGAAGGTCTGTACTTTGGAATTTGCAGGTGTTGTCCTGGGCCATCAAATGGAACAGTTGTAAATGCTTTCTTGAGGCTGGCACCATGGCTTAGCTGGCTAAAGCACCTGCCTAGTAAAGAGGAGGTCCTGGGTGCAACTCCCAGTGGTGCCTTGTTGTATGGCTTTTGTCTTCTCTGCTGACATTTTCCTGTGTCTTTCTAGGAAACAGAAGAGACCTCCCTTGGTATCCAAGTAATTGCTTGCTAAGGAAAAGGCTTCTTTGGAGAGTAGCATTGGAAAGAATCAAATCACAAGCCTGGAGCTGATGAAAAGGCTGCTGTGACTGGGATTGGCATGGCGTTTGCTTCAACTGCAATTGCTGCAACCCGAGAGCCTGTGCCACACGTCCTTGGGATTCTCTGGGGATGTCCACACACACAGGCCATGTCACTTTCCTTTTGATTGTCACTGAGGAGAAATACAGCAGCTGGGAGAAAAGTCCCAGAGAGCGGCACCGTGGCTAAGCTGGCCAAGGCACCTGCCAGGTAAAGTGGAGGTTAGAGATGCAGCACCCAGTGGTACCTTGCCAAATGTGTCTGCTCTTTCCGCCTTTTGGTCAATCTTTTGAGGAAGCAGAGAAGACTGCCTTTGCCTTGCAGTGCAAATGCTTCCAAAAGAAACCGGTCCTTTTTTCTGACAAGTGTCGGAAGGAGGCACCTAAGAAACATGGAGACAAGGAAAAGGTCATCGTAACTCAACTTGCATCCATGGCTCTTGAGGCCACAGCACAGAGCACTGTACGACCACAACTGGTGACAGAAGGGGCTTTTCCAAAGGCATTTTCCACTAGCAGGGTCCTCTCTGTGTGGAGAATTCCTCATCGTTTGATGTCTGCAGGCCCTGGAGATCACTATTTGGCATCTCTCTCTGTCTCAGTAAACATCTGCTGTGGCTGTTGAAGGTCTGTGATGGGATGTAGGGAACCTGGGCCCTGTGTCCCACCACCTGGATTCCCTCTCACACTGTGATGCTGTGACAGGCTGCGAATCTCTGGCACATATTGCACTTACACAGACATCCACAGGTAGAGGCACATCCAGCTGAGTGACATGAATGCTTCTCCCAGCCATTCCTAAAACTAATGATAGAGAGCCTCCCGCCAGTTCCCCCCAGCTCTGCAGCCTTGCACCCCTGGATCATACCATCTTGCCTTAATCAGAAGCGTGATCGGTGTGAGTTTATTACGCAGAGTCCACCCCTCCCTCACTGTGAATTGTACATGAACCAGCCTTGTAATGGAGCTGAGATTTCCCAATCAAATTTTCTCAAGCAAAATACACTAGTTTTAAGTACAGCATCAGACAGAGTTATTAACTACAGAAAGATGGATTTTTAAGGATTATAAGTGGTAGACATAAAAGATCAAAATAAGTTACCAAAGAAAAATTCACAATCTAAACTTTACACCTTATTGCACTAGGCAGTAGTTAGATTCTGCACACAGGAAGGCTTAATGCTCGAGCTGAAGCACATGCTGGGCAGGCTTAAGGCTGGGCTCCCCATGGCAGGAGAGAAGAAGACTGGGCCCCTGGAGGGGCAGGCTGGGGCTTCCTGGATCCCATTTGCTCACAGCTAGGCCCCCCACCCCGACTCCCAAGTCGTCCATTGTGCCACCAGGTCAGCCAGAATGGAGCAGCGGTTTTCACTGCACCAAGTCCGCTTATGGCTTACAGGCAACTCCCAGATCCCCCACAGCCCACCATCTCGACCAGAAAGGAGCCCACTCAGCCTCACCATTGCTTCTTTTCCTTCCCCCCCAGAACCCCACTTCTCCTGGGCTACAAGTAGCCATCTCTGGGATGCTAAGAGGCACACAACAGGGTCTATCTCCCAGAAGCCAAGTGCATCCTCACGGGTTCGATCCTCAGAAGGGCAGATGGGGGCTTCCTGGATCCCATTTGCTAACAGCCAGCCCAGCCCCAACCTCTGAAGCCATCAATCACGCCCCCAGGTTGGCCATAAAGGAACAATCATTCTCCACTGGACTCAGCTTTGCTTGTTTTCCTTTCACCCAGAACCATCCTTCTTCTCCTGGGATGCAAGTAGCCATCCCTGGGATGCCAAGAGGCAGGCACAGGGATTCTATCTCCCAGCAGCCAACTCCACCTCCCCAGGCTGTGGCAGAACAAATAGTGGTGTGCTCCTAAACCCACTTAGCTGCACAGCTTCTGCCCTGCCTTCCTCAGCTCAACTTTCCTCTATTGCCCTATTCCTGTCTTACTTCCTCCTTTGGCAAGTCATGCAAAGGAGGCCAGCAGGAAGTGACAGCCTCTATAGGCCAACCTCCAAGGGCAGAGGAGGCCAAGACACACGCCTCCAAAAGGTGACACACCGCACTGCTCTAGGTTCTCCAGACTGACGCCAAGGTGCTTTCTCCACTGACGTCAGCACCCTCTGTCATGCGGGGATTGGAGTTATCCCAGGGACAGGCCAATAGCAGAAGGAGGAGCACCTACCTGGACAGCAGGGGGATCTGGGAAAAGGAAGCCAACATGTTTCTGCCAGGTTTTGATGCAGGGCCCTTTTGTGTGTTAGGCAAATAAGATAACCACTACACTACAGAAACTCCATCCACTTGGCTGATGCTTGCCCTGGCACACAACGATGGGCAAATCTAGAGACAGTGGTGGCAGCCCTCCAATAGGTCAGCTGGCAGAGCAGAGGACTGGAGCCGGGGCTCATGAGGTCATCCTTACGTCACCCTTGTGACTCCAGCTTAAGAAACAGCTTCTTTTTCTTCCCCTTGCTGATGAAGATCAAGAGAAGAATGAAAGGTCAGGTGGGCCAACTCAGTGCAGATGCCCATTCTGTCTTTTCCTGCTGCATAGCCTGAAATGAGGGGCTTGTGGTAGTTAAAGGACCTACTGCACTTTCAGAAGCACTCCACCCTGCACGCAGGGGGATAGAAGAGCATTTCAAGGCCTGGGATTGAACCAGGGACCTTTAGTTTAGCACTCATCCAACTGAACTACTTCAGCAGCTGCTAAGTTTCTTTTTATCCTACTGCTTTTCTGTCTGGGATGTTTTTGTCAGCTGTGGCACAGAAAAAGGAGGTCATTGGGAGTGGCCCATGAAGGCAAGATTCACTTTTGCCTTCCTTGCTCGGCTTTACTCACTTCCTCGCCCTATTCCTGCCCTAGTTCGTGGGTTTCCTGATGGCGACAGAGGCCCAGTGGTATGAGGAGGAAGTTGGGCAGCTAGACCCTGGTGGCAAAAGTCCTGCTGCCACTTGCCACTCCACTGTCTTCTCCCAGCTTCACATATTGGCCAACAGGGACTTGGTGCCCAGCAGTGCAACGGAAGGCAGTGGACAGAGCCACCCTCGCCTTGAAGCTACAGCTCATTAAACCATATCTTCAATCAGTGCTGGCCAACGAGAGACTGACATCGCTTGCTATTTTAGCACTTGAAAATCCCATTGGCCTATCTTTGGATCTCCCTAATGCTGCGCTTCTGTTCATGAGGGCAAAGGCGAGAAAAGTGACCTTTGAACTAAAGCACTAGGGTTAACATCCTAACGCTGTCTCCTCCTGTAACACTATTTAATACTGGCCCACCCTATGCTGGTGACAGTTCCATTTCTAGATGTTAGTACAGTTCAGTTACTGTCAAAATGAAAAAGTTTCTCTATGCTCAGAGGAAATGAATTTGTTTTATTTGCTTATACATGACATGAATAAATACAGGTTTACAGATCCTAGCCTGCAAATTGATTATCTGATATGACAGAGAGAATCATGCATCCACATTGTGCATCAAAATCATGAAATGAGCTACAAATGCAATAAAAAATAAGCTGTTGAAAAGTGTAACGTATTGGGGAGCGGACACTGAAGACACTTCTTGCCTGGGATGCCACTTGGTGTAGGGGAGGCCCTGGCAGGGAAAACAGGAGTTAGTGTCACATGCCTATTTTCAGGCTGTAATCTGTGGGCACCCTGGTCTGGGGAAGGGATTGTAGTAGCCCAGAGTCAGGGCTGTAAGAGGCCCCTGATTGAGGGGGTGGCTGCATAGTGTACAGCGCTCTGATGTCTCAGACAATGTGTCTCTCCCAAGGCCTCAGCTCTGTGTCCCCAGAAGGCTCCTGCACTGCTTCTGCTCCTTTCACATTCTATAGCAAGGTGCAGCAGCAAGGGTCAGGGATGAGCCATAGGGCACTAGGTGGGAGGCAGAGGCTTCAGGAGCCCAGAGTGTTTGCCCGTCTGGGGCGTTTTGGCTGAGACCTCAGGGACACATTGTGAGGCAGACTCCCAGGCATCTGTATGAAAGGAGCGTAAGGACGTAAGAACAGCCATACTGGGTCAGACTGGGTCCATCTAGCCCAGTTTCCTGTCTTCCCATAGTGGCCAAAGCCAGGTGCTTCAGAGAGAATGAACAGAAGAGGTAATCATCAAGTGATCCATCCCCTGTCACCTATTCCTAACTCCTGGCAAAGAGAGACTAGGGACAGCATCCGTATCCGTCGTGGCTCAGAGCATATTCTCCCTGAATTGATTTAGCTCTCTTTTTGAATCCTGTTATGGTCTTGGCCTTTACAACATCCTCTGGCAAGGAGTTCCGCAGGTTGACTGTGCGTTGTGGAAAAAATACTTCCATTTGTTTGTTTTAAACGTGCTACCTATTAATTTCATTTGGTGACCCTCTAGTTCTTGTGTTGTAAGAAGGAATAAGTAACACTCCTTATTTACTTTCTCCACATGTCATGATTTTCTAGCCCTCTTTCATATCCCCCTCAGTGACTTTTTTTCCAAGCTGAAAAGTCCCAGTCTTATTATTCTCTCCTCATATGGCAGACACTCCATACCCCTTTTCTGAAACTTTTCCAGTTCCAATACATCTTTTTTTAAGATGGGGCGACCATATCTGCACGTGATATTCAAGATGTGTGCATACCATGGATTTATGTAGTGGCAATAAGATTTTCTCTCTCATTATCTATCCCTTCCTTAATGATTCCCAATATTCTGTTGGCTTTTTTGACTGCCGCTGCACACTGAGTGGATGTTTGCAGAGAACTATCCACAGTGACTCCAAGATCTTCCACTTGAGTTGCAACAGCTATTTTACATCCCATCGTTTTCTATGTATCATTGGGATTATGTTTTCCAGTGTGCATCACTTTGCATTGATCAACATTGAATTTCTTCTGCCATTTTGTTGCCCTTTCATCCAGTTTTGTGAAATCTCTTTTGAACTCCTCACAGTCTGCTTTGGACTTAACTATCCTTAGTAGTTTTGGATCATCCGCAAATTTTGTCACCTCGCTGTTTAGCAGATGGTTTATGAATATGTTGACTTGTCCTGGTCCCAGTACAGACACCACCAGTTACCTGTTTCCATCCTGAAAACTGACCATTTATTCCTACCCTTTGTTTCCTGTCTTTTAAGCAGTTCTTGATCCATATGAGGACCTTCCGGAAGTGAAAGTAAGCCGGTACGTTCCGGTATGGAGTACCGGCAAGAGCCGGTACGCTGTGCCAGCCCGTCCCGGCTTCTCCAGGCTGGTGATTTAAAGGGCCCAGGGCTCCCTGCAGCAGCCGGAGCCCCGAGCCCTTTAAATCACCTCCCGAGCCCCCCTGCTGGAGCCCCAGGGAGCAAATCACTGCCGTGGAATGCTGCTCTCTCCCGTTCTGCAAACACAGAGCAGGGGTGGCAGAAGCCTCCTTACAGTGGTGGGGGGGCACCGTTGTCCGAACTGTGGCACCCCCATGACATCCCTTCCCTAAGGACTCCCACTCACAGCACCTCTCCCCCCTGAGGCCACACCCACAGAACGCCTCTTCCCCAAGACTGCAGCCTTTCCCCCGCTCCATCATTTGTCCTAACGGCCAGTAAAGAGTGGTGGGGCCATGGCCCTCTAACCCCCCTGTTCCAGCACCCCTGACACAGAGCTAAGCAGGCAGCAGTGTGTGCATGTGACAGAGACTGCTGTGCTGAGCCGAGCCAGTGAGAGAAGGGAGACTGATGCAACATACTCACTCTTCCCCAACACACACTGTCTCCCCCCCTCCCCTCCCCACCCCACCCCACCCCACCACACACACTGCAGTTGAAAATCTAGTAGGATGCCCATAGAACAATGGGATAGAGAAACCTGCATCATGTGATGCTGTACCAGCCTGTGAGGCATTGCAAACCCTTCCCAAAGCACCCTGCAGCCAGTTGCACAGTGGGATAGCTACCCACCGTGCACTGCACTCCGTGGTGATCCAAGAGATGCTAACATGAATGTGTTGTCATGACACAGGGTGGACATGCAACTGCTGTTCAATTAAAACACTGTAACTAAAGCCACATTACCCTTTCATATAGACATAGCTTGAGAGCAAGACAAGACCCAGCTGCATTAAAACTGGAGAGCCACAACTTCCTCTGTAGTTGGCAGGATTTGACCTTGCCCAGAGAGACCCCAAAGGGCTTCTAGCCCATCATCGTAACCACTCAGCCACAACTACTTGCTTGAGATGGGGCTCTCACAACACTCTAGTTTTGTTCTCTCTGACTGATCAATTCCAGTTGTTTCCTCAGACCAGCTTCCACTACACACACACTGCTGTGCCATTGTGTAAGTGTGTCCATGCCTGAACAGCAAGAAGTTTTGCTTGTTTCCCTTCTGGCTGGAGCATGAGGAGAATGTGTTTGTGGTTAATGATGTTGCTGTAGCTTGTTGTCCATTTCCTGCCTTGGTCATTCAGACAGTCCCTTTTCTGTGATATCCCCAGTACATCAGTGATGGCAATAGCAGAGGGCAGGTTTTCTCTGGGGCACTGAGCTTTGCCAGGTGGTTGATGGCTCCTTTCTTTCCTCGCCCTGGAGTAAACTCAGCTTTTTATTCCATCCTTGATGTTTCAAAGAATAACAACAGATGACCAAAGAAAGAGGTGGATGTGGGGGGGGTCTCAGTGGAGGGCCAGAGAGGTTTGAGAGGTGGGCAGGGCAGGGGAAGGTGCAGAGAGGCATGGGTGGTGAGCAGGGCGGTTCTCAGGGGAGAGGTCAGAGAAATGAGAGGGGTGGACAGGGCATGTCTCAGAGGAGGGTCAGAGAGGTACGAGCAGTGGGCCGGGCTGGTCTTAGGGGAGGGGACAGAGAGGTATGGCAGCAGGAAGACCTTGGGGTAGGGCATGGAGAGGCACGAGGAGGCCTTAGGGAAGGAGAGGAGCGAGCAAAAGGTGGACCAGCAGGCCTCAGCCAAAGAGGAAGAGCAGGGGTGGAAGTGGCCAAATGGAAGTGAGGGTGGAGCACAGGTGGGGCCTCAGAGGGAGGAGAACGAGTGGAGGGGGTGGAGTGGGGGGACAGCACCACGGTCTGGGCAGGACCGCCCAGAGGATTCAGGGGGTCTGGGGCAAAACAATTTCAGGGTCCCTTCCATAAAAAAAAGTTGCAATACTATATTCTCATGGGGGCCCCTGCAGGGCCTGGGGCAAATTGCCCCACCTGCCCCGTCTCTGGGCAGCCCTGCCCTCAGCCTCTCCGCGTAAGTCCTGTGCCCCCAAATCATTTTTGTTGTCCTCCCCTAGACTCTCTCCAATTTGTTTCTGTAGTGTGGGTGAGGGGGGTGAAAACTGGACGCAATGCTCCAGATGTGGCCTCACCAGTGTTGAATAGAGGGGAATAATCACTTCCCTCGATCTGCTTGAAATGCTCCTACTAATCCAGCCCAATATGACCAGTTACCCATATTGAATGCAGACACAGCAATATTTGCTAAATTGGTTCCTTTCTGTTCAGGAGGTTATTTCCCACCTATTTATAAATAATGAAGATGCTCTATGTGGAGGGGAGAGAGCTGTCCTGTCAGTGTAGTTAACCCATCTCCCCGAAAGGTGGTAGGTATGTCACTGGGGGAAGCTATGCTGGTGTGTGTGCAAGCTGTGGTGTCTACAAGTATATCTAAAGTTTAATCAAACCCAATTTTTAAAACCTCTGTGGTCTGGGAATAGAAAAGGAGCTTGCTAAGGCAGAGCCTGTCCTTCAAAATCCTTAAGATCACTGACTTGCCTATGGGACTGTCATGGGAGTAGAGCTCAGTGGTAGAGTATTTGACTGCAGATCAAGTGGTCCTTGGTTCAATTCTAAGTGCCCCCTTACAAACCTGTTCCTTCAGTTAAAATAATTCCATTTCCAGTATGTTCAGGAGCTCCACTAAATAAGGGTCCCTGAAATGAATGGGCACACTCAATGTTTTCCTGTGCAAATGCATAAAAACCTAGCAAACATGTCCCTCTGCTGAAATCAGTTCCAATCCTCTAAGTGTCTAGGTTTGTTTTAATTAAACAAAGGCACATGAAGACACATTTGCAGGTCCCTGGCCTCCATGGGCTACAATGTGCAGAAGAACAAGAACCACATCCACTTGGGAGGAATGGACTAGTCTGTATTACATTTAGTTAGTAAGTTGCCATTGGGACTGAAAATTCTACTGGAGGTGGACAGGAGCCTGTTACAAAACTAAAATAACCAAGATTTACCAAACTCCCTGTTACACATTCAAACCTCTGTTTGTGCACATGGTATCAATTGGGGCTCTAATAAATGGCAACCTTCCTTTAACACAGATCATTTTCCTTGTAACTTTCAGATACATTCGAATGGCAGCTGTTTCGAGGTCATGTGCTTCTAGTTCCTGAGCAGGAGTGGAGTCTCTGTAAGTTTCTGATCTCATTGGTCATTTGGGTAGAAACAGCAATGGTTTGGTGGTTTTTATTTGTTTTCCCCGTCGTTTTCTCCTAAGGAATGTGTGATCTTGAGAATGTTCTTTTAAGTTCCCTGTGGGTAAGGAAAATTCCATCTCCTTGAAATAGGTGGGGAAGTGACCTGTTTGTCTAACCTAAAATAAAGGAGCTTTTGTAAAGCAGTTTTACCTTTAAATATGCTGGGATAAAGATAGTAAATAGTAAATTCCATGGCCAGACACCAGGCCAGGATCAATTGTTGGGGCCAGGATCAATTAATTCCAGAAGAAACAAACTCTTGGGAAGTGATAGCAGCAAAGAATCCTGTGGCACCTTATAGACTAACAGACGTCTGTTAGTCTATAAGGTGCCACAGGATTCTTTGCTGCTTTTACAGATCCAGACTAACACGGCTACCCTCTGATACTTGGGAAGTGATGTAATTTGTCCCCAAACCTTTCTTTGTTCTCATATGCTATCCCAAATTCTCTTCTTCAGGGCAGAGTTAAGGTTATCTGGGCATGTACCCTCACTCTGTATTCCCTGTTTTTCCAGAGTTTGAGTTTTACTGAACTCGGTGTTCTGGAAGGTAAGAGATATTCACCGTCAAAGTTAACTCTCTGTTAACAAAGGTTTTGTTAGTGGCAAATAATGAGACTAATCCCTCACTGTGGTAATTCCACTGACTTCAGTGTGCTCTTTCCCCATTTCTAGCTCTAAAAAAATAAGCAAATTTAAACAACATTGAGAACTAAAATGCTGTGAGAAAATGGAAATTTTAGTAGCTCAGATAATTCAGTTTCTTCTGTGTCTTGTGCATGTGTAAATGTCACAACACGTTAATTTCTAAGCACGTCTTTCTTAACTTCTTTAAATATTCTGTAGTACATTAACTATATCAAGTGGGCTATTCAATGCAGTGAGGTTTTCATGCACTGTCCAGAATGTATTTTTCATGTTATGTAAACGAACACAACTCACTGAACACAAAATTGTGTATTTCATGCTGTGAACTGTGTTGGTAGCTCAGATTAATAGGTTTGTTTTTTCTCTGTCTCTCTCCATGAAAAAAGGAAGAAACCGTGAAAATAGCCATGGGAGAGAGGGGGTTTCTGAGAGCTGGGGTAGATATGGAGATATTTATGAAAGGGGGAGAGGCCAAAGTAGGGCCTTAGCTGAAGCAAAGGGGGAGTTTTTTTGTGCAGTTTCATTTCAGCCACCCTCACATCCTGTAGTCCCTACTTCACCATCCCACCAACAAAGCCACCTGTGACTCCTGAGACAGCCCCACTGCAAAAACTGCAGAGCCACCAGCACTCCCTCTCCTAGCTGTATCCCCTGGCAGCCAGAGCTCTCCGCAGAACTTCTGTGGTTGCTCTCCTAGGTGTCTGGTCAAAGACAGCTACCAGCTTCTCCTGAGAATGCAGCTGAGAAATGACTCACTCTTCTCTAGATTCTCGCCTGTGGGCTCTGAGAAGCAGGATGAGCCCAGAATGATGAAGTCCATGCACCATTCCCCTCTCATCCCAGGCCTGGTATGTTGCCAGTAGCCTGCTGTCCCTGGGTAGCAGCAAAGGATGTTTCCCATCATTCAGGAGACCCTAGCCTGGGAATAAAGTCAGCCTAGCCCAGACCCCACACCCTAAAGTGAATAAGGAAAAGCTAATTACTTGTTCCCATAATATAAGAACTAGGGAACACCAAATGAAAGTAATGGGCAGCAGGTTTAAAACAAATAAAAGGAGGTTCTTCACACAGTGCACAGTCAACATGTCGAACTCCTTGCCTGAGGAGGTTGTGAAGGCTAGGACTATAACATGATTTAAAAGAGAATTAGATACCTTAATGGAGGTTAAGTCCATGAATGGTGTCCCTAGCCTCTGTTTGTCAGCGGGTGGAGATGGATGGCAGGAGAGAGATCACTTGATCATTGTTGTCAGATGCTACCGGTGTGGTGCTCTGCTCTCTTCAATTTTGATACACTCGGCTGCGTGCATGTGTTCCCTCTGTGTGCTGTTCCAGCTCTGCACAGATAGCTGACACAGCAGATCTCGAGAAAACCCCCAATGACCACAGAGTCTAGTAAGGTACGGAGGCACGTCAGCCAGGTTTATTGTCAAACGAAGCACAATGATAGTTCCCTGTAGATTTTTACTCTAGTGCACGTACTCTACAAATATGTGCCCCCTGGCAATGGACTCAGCTCAGTCAATGACGGGACTTTCCACTGCCCCCTCGGCTGGACAAAGACACCGCCCCAGGGATGCATTCTTATCCACAGGTACAAACAAGTTACACATCACTCCTGACATATTGAGGTGCAACCCCTCTACGTAGTAAGGTGCCGCCTTTCACCTTGTACATGTTGGTTCAAACAAAACAACTCTATCCATCATATTACCCTTTTGGCCTTGTTATTGGGATGGGTCAGGCTGTTCCTTGTTATCTGTGTGGAATGTGCAAGTATGTGAATGTTCTATATCTAGTGTTCAGTACCTTTTAGGTACGTATCTTCTTGCAGCATGAGCCCTTTCCTTGCCAGCTTCTGTGAGCAGGACCTACCTCTGGCTCACAGCTTAACTTTGCTTTATGTTAGCAAAGTCTTCACCATTACTTTAGTTTAGGCCTCAGGCCTCATACCGGGCCTCTGATACCAAGGTTTATATCTTGGGGTCTCTTCTTATACATTCCCCCACTTTTTGTCTTTTTATGGGGAGGACGTTTACCCATCGTCCCTGAAAAGCATAATGCATGGACTAAGGATAACCCAGTGGGCTAAACACTGTTATGTGGTTACCTTATTTTACCATCCATACACTCATGCCCCATCTGTCTTTTTAGTCTGCACATTCCCTCGTACGACTGTTAGGCAGTTTTTATTATCCAATTATTTTTTAGTCCCTTATGGTGGGCCTGGGAATGTTAGGCCCGGGACCATGACTGAGGAATGTAGTATTATGATTGAGCCTTAGAGGCACTTCCAAATAATTAATATATATAAATTATATGGTTATGGCATATATACTTGTAGTGTGTATGGGCATATATGTATAGTATGTATGTGTACCTATGACACCACCTTATATCCAAGCATAACCATGTTTTTCCAGTTTGCTTGTGTACTCTTGCCCTTTTACTTTGGTGATACAGATAGAAAGACACTCCTGTTAGGGCAATTCCAGTTATCACCTGTCTCCTCATTAGTTGTAGGCTGAGTGTTTTGAAATACTGAGTGTAGCAAGTTGGTGTGGCTCCCCTCCTGCCCAGGAGAGGGAGCGCCCAGCCAGAAGCCTGAGTGGGCGGGGCTAAGGAGCGGTAAGCCCACCCCTCAGAGGGTCAGGCGACGACCCGGAAGTACAAAAGCCAGCCGTCAGAGCTCAGTGAGAGTGCAGCCGCTGCCGGGAGCAGAGCTGCCGCAGGGAGCTCGAGACTGGGAACCGTCTAGGGCCCAGGGCAGCTGCCCTGACTGGCCAGAGCTTCCTCACGCCCGCTACTTGGAGGAGCTGCCGGAGCTTCCCCGTGCCCGCTACCTGGAGGAGCTGCCGGAGCTTCCCCATGCCTACTATCCGGGCAAACTGCCAAAGCTTCCCCCTGCCTATTACCCGGATGATCCGCTGGAGCCTTCCTGGCCTGCTGTTATCTGGAGGAACCACCGGAGCAAGCCAGCCCGGACTTCCCTGAGGAACTACTGGACCTGCCACCCAGCCCTGGCCACGAGGGGCCCATGCTGCTGGACTTCCCGGGGGGCATCCCCACGGACCAGTAGGCCCTGAGGGGGAGGTTGAAAGTAGCCTGGGGACAGCTGACCCCGGTCAGTCTGCAACCATATCCGAGCCTATGTCAGTGTGTTGCGGGCAGGATCCCCACTGACGCAGCAGCAGACCGTCTGCAGCTGTTAGGGCCCCGGGGTGGAATGCAGTGGAGTGGGAGGGCCTGCATCCCCCCTGCCACCCTTCCAAGGGTGGCAGACTCCCCCTCTCGCAGGCCTGAGAAGGCCTTTCTACTTGAGTTTCCTAACCCTGTGCTTTGCTCAGCCCTTAGCCAGAAGGGCCTGAGCTTTGCCTCTGCGTTTGATGCCCTGCCTGAACTTAAGGCTGGGCCCCTTTAAACTGTACTGCTGCTCAGCCCTGAACCAGAGGGCTTGAGCCTCCTAACCCTATGCTTTGCTCAGCCCTGAGCCAGAAGGGCCTGAGCTTTGCCTCTGTGTTTGGTGCCCTGCCCGAACTTAGGGCTGGGCCCCTTTGACTCTTTA
This sequence comes from Gopherus evgoodei, assembly GCF_007399415.2. Lineage (NCBI taxonomy): Eukaryota > Metazoa > Chordata > Testudines > Testudinidae > Gopherus > Gopherus evgoodei. The sequence continues at coordinate 52,148 of NW_022060062.1, read as the reverse complement.
TTGTTGCTCAGCCCTGAAGCAGAGGGCCTGAGCCTCCTTTGACTCTGTATTGTTGCTCTACCCCGAACCCGGGGACCCGGGCTTTGTGACTTTGTGTTTGTGACCCCAGGACCGGAGCCAGGGAGCCAGCCCGGCCAGAGAACGTGTAGTGAGCCGGTGTGGCTCCCCTCCGCCCCTCGGAGAGGGTCAAGCCCTGGTCGCACACATCCACACTGAGATAGGGATTATGACAGTGTATCCCACAGTGCTATGTATATGAGAAATAAAACAGAAATTTGGAGTAGTGGCACTACCACTGAGGCCTTTATATATAAAAATATTGTAATTAGTTACTACACAGTCCTGTCCATTCATGTTATAGGTTACCCTTGCTGCTGGTTGTCACCCTCTGGTCAGCTTTACCATGCAGGAAACAGAAGTTGCACTTCTCTGTTCCATTGTTTGATATAGATCCAGTTGTTTCTTATGGCTGCTGTCTTCCAGATAACCTACTGAATGGACAGTAACCAATTTATCAAATATTGCTGTGTCAGGATTTAATTGGTAAGCAGACGCTGAACAAGATTGTTTTGAATAACATGTGCCTCAGTTAGGATGCAGTGTCACTGACCCAAATTATCACTGGTATTAAAAGGGAATTTGTTTACCCAATTGGTAGTTACTATGTAACTTTTTTTTCCCAATTTGTTATTTCCTTGCCTCTATGTTGTTGGCTTCCATTTGTTTTATTGATTTTTACCTGTGTGTTGGTTAAGCAGTTTAGCAAGGTTATGCACATTGTACATGTTGTACAGCATTCATACAATACTGCAATAATACAGCAGTACAATGATAATACAGTAGTACAGCAATAATAGAGTTGTTTTTACACAGTAACCACGCTGAAATTAAATGACAGTTTTTCTGGTCCAGCTAGTGGTTTTTAGCTGATTGTTAACTTAATTGTCCATATATGGTAGATAGAGGTGTATTTGACCAGTCTCTTATTTATAAAGCACTTCATTTTTCTTTTCTTGATGCTTGGGGGTTTCTTCACTGTATACCGATCTTATCTGGTGTCTTCAGGGAGTGATATTTTCTGGAGTCCTTGGTCTGTGGGATGCAACTTAAACAACTTTTGTTAATTAACATAGTAAAGTTTTTTGTTGGTTTTTTTTTTGTTTCTGTGTTTGCAGCAACCCAAACTTAATACACAGTTTGACTTAGTTTGTTTACAATGTAATAAGAAATTAAACCAAAATAAATTTTACATACAGATACATGCAAATACTTTGAAGGTATTTGAGGGTATACTTTCATGATGCTTTGTTATGTTTGAGAGCCAAAAGTGGAAACCCGTTGAAATTGTTTGGTTAGTGTAAGGGTCCGGTGCTGGGCGGGGAGCCAGGGCGCCTCCCTACAGGCAGCAGTCCGTGTAGGCCGAACCCCTCATCAGAGGCTGAAGGAATAGAGGGTCTGTAAACAAGGCAGAATCCCGGCCCTTCAGCAGGGTTGGGTACACACAAAGTTTATAAGACGAGGCCCTTGGGCAGGGCGGGCAGGAGGCAGTCAGGCTCAGGCCTTTGAGCAGGCCGAGCAACCACAAAGTCTATAAGCCCGGCCCTGGGGCAGGGCGGGTCAGTAAGCAGTTCAGGCTCAGGCCTGTCAGCAGGCTGACTAAACACAAAGTCTATAAGCCTGGCCCTGGGGCAGGGCGGGGCAGTAAGCAGTTCAAGCTCAGACTCTTAGGTAGGGGCTGAGCAGCAGTTTAAACTGTAAGTCTATACAGAAGGCCTCCTCAGGCCAGGGAGAGGGGGAAGTCTGCCATCCTTGGAAGGGTGGCAGGGGGGACGCAGGCCCTCCCACTCCACTGTGTCCCAGCCCGGGGCCCTAGCAGCGGCAAGGGTTCGCTGCAATCAGTGGGGAATCCTGGCCACAACACACTGACATTGGTTCAGGGTCCCCTGGAGCCAGACTGGGGTCGGCTACCCCCGGGCCACTTCCAGTCTCCCTCTCTCTAGGTACCTGTCCTCCGCTGGCATTGTCCGGCGGGTCCCAGACCATGGCGGTGGGAAGCTCTGGCAGCTCCTCCGAATACTGGGCATGAGGCAAGTCAGGCCAGTGCTCCTCCGGATACCGGGCATGAGGCAAGTCAGGCCAGCGCTCCTCCGAGTAGTGAGCGCGGGGCAGGTCAGGCCAGTGCTCCTCCGGATACCGGGCCTGAGGCAGGTCAGGCCAGCGCTCCTCCAGGTAGTGAGTGCAGGGCAGGTCAGGCCAGTGCTCCTCCGGGTACCGGGCCCGAGGCAGGTCAGGCCAGCGCTACTCCGGGTAGTGAGCACGGGGCAGGCTGGGCCCGGCGGGAGCTCGGGCACCAGCGTCTGTCCTCTCCGGCAGCCTGTGGCCAACTGAGCACTGAGGCCGGGCTTTTATACTTCCTGTCCCGCCCCTTGACTTCTGGGGGGTGGGGACAGGCGGCGGTGACTCAGCCCACTGAGGAACCTGCTCTGGCTTGTCCCTCTCAGGCACGGCGGGGAGCCAGGGCGCCTCCCTACACCCCCCCACCCTAAGGCTTGCTCCTGGGCAACGGGGCCAGGCTTGTCCATACCTCCCAAGCAGGAAAGGAAGTCCGCATTGGCATGGTCCTTTCCAGCCCTGTGGCGGACGGTGAAGGCATAGGGCTGCATAGGCAAGTACCACCGTTGGAGTCGCATGTTGTGGTCCTTCATGTGGCACAACCATTGAAGGGCAGAGTGGACAGTGACCAAGGTGAACGGGGCCCCAAGGAGGTAGTAACGCAGGGCATCGCAGGCCCACTTCGCCGCGAGGGCTTCCTTTTCGACCACTGCATAGTTTTGCTCTCAGGGGAACAGCTTCTGGCTGATGTAAAGGACCGGATGCTCCTCCCCATCCACCTCCTGTGAGAGGACAGCCCCGAGCCGTACTTCTGACGCGTCTGTCTGCAGGACGAATGGTCGATGGAAGTCAGGGCTAAACAAGACTGGCTTACTACAGAGGCTTGCCTTAAGCGACTGGAAAACCTCGTCACATTTGGAGGTCCAGCGTACTTGTTGCGGGCTGTCCTTGGTGAGGAGCTCTGTCAAGGGGGCGACCATCGCCACAAACTGGGGAATGAACCGTCGATAATATCCCGCCAGCCCCAAGAACTGGTGGACTTGGTGTTTCGTGGTCGGCGGAGGACAGGCTGCGATGGCCTGCGCCTTATTCACGAGAGGTTTCACTTGCCTATTTCCAACAGTATACACCAAGTAGGTGGTCTCACGCCAGCCGATGCGGCACTTCTTAGGGTTGGCCATTAACCCAGCCGCCCACAAGGACTTTAGGAGAGCGGCGACCTTTTCTAGGTGGGTTTCCCACTGCCAACTGTAGACGACTACGTCATCTAGATAGGCTGCAGCGTAGTCCTGATGCGGTTGGAGGAGGCAGTCCATCAAACGCTGGAACATGGTGGGTGTCCCATGAAGGCCGAAGGGCATCCGCGTGAATTGATACAGGCCGGTCGGAGTGGCGAACGCGGTCTTCTCCCTGGTGGCCGGTTCCAGGGGGATCTGCCAATATCCCTTGCTTAAGTCCAGGGTAGTGATATAGCGGGCATCTCCTAACCGGGCCAGCAGCTCATATATTCGGGGCATAGGGTAGGCGTCAAACTTGGAGATGGCGTTAATGCGCCTAAAGTCAATACAAAATCGCTGGGAGCCATCAGGCTTTGGCACCAGGATGACTGGACTATGCCACTCACTTTGTGAAGGTTCGATTACTCCTACGTCTACAATAGCCCGCACTTCGTCGTCAATGATCCGCTTTCGGTGATACAGCAGGGGTCTGGTCGCGGCCCGGATCACCACCCCCGGCTCCATCTGAATTCGATGATATACCAAGGAGGTGTATCCCGGCTGGGCTGTAAAAGTACGGGGGAATGCTTGAAGGAGGCAGCAGGTTTGCTCGAGCTGTTCTTCTGTCAGCGTCTGCCCAAGCTGGGGTCCCTCGGGGTCTTTATTGGGGTGTACCTGGGGCCCTAGCTCGGGTTCCGGTGGATAGGGATTAATCAATAAACCTTCTCGTTCCCACCAGGGCTTGAGGAGGTTGACGTGGTACTGCTGGAGCTTTTTCTGCCGGTCAGGCTGACGAATCTCATAAGTAACAGGGCCCACCTTTCGAACCACCTCATAAGGGCCCTGCCATCAAGCCAGGATCTTGGACTCACTGGAGGGGAGGAGGAGTAAGACCCAGTCTCCAGGTTGGAAGTCGCGGGTGTGCACGTCTCGGTTGTACATCTGGGCCTGCATTTCTTGGGCGGCTTTCAAATTTGCTCACGCCAGGGTCCCAGCTTCTTTGAGACGCTCCTGGAGCTGGATCACATATTTCAGGAGATCCTGGGCGGGTGATGGGGTTTGCTCCCAGGTTTCCCTCATTAGGTCCAAGAGGCCCCGGGGTCGGCGGCCATACAATAGTTCAAAAGGCGAGAACTTGGTTGATGACTGGGGGACCTCTCGCACCGCCAAGAGCAAGGGCGGGAGTAGCTGGTCCCACCGGCAGAGGTCCTCCGGAGGAAATTTCCATAACATGTCCTTCAGGGTTCGATTGAACCTCTCTACCCACCCATCAGTTTGGGGATGATACACCGATGTCCACAGTTGCTTGATCCCCAGGAGCCCGCACACCTGCAGCAACAACCGTGAGGTGAAGTTGGTCCCCTGATCCGTGAGGATCTCCCGGGGCAAGCCGACGCGGGCAAAGACCTTGACCAGGTCGCCTGCGATGTTGCGGGCGGTGATGTTACGGAGCAGGATCACTTCAGGGAACCGGGTGGCATAGGCCAGCATCACTAGGATGTACTGGAACCCCGCAACACTCTTAGGGAGGGGTCCACCAGATCCATGGCCACACGCTCAAAAGGGGTCTCTATTAGTGGCATCGGGACCAGCGGCGCCTTGGGCGTTCTTGCCGGGGCGGTCAACTGGCAATCCGGGCAGGAGGTACAATAGTCCGTCACCTCCCGCTGTATACCCGGCCAAGAGAAGTGTCCCAATATTCTGGCGAGGGTCTTCTCAGGACCCAGATGTCCGGCAGCCGGGACATCATGGGCCAGTTTCATGACTGCCCATCGATGGCATCGGGGCACGAGGAGTTGAGTTCGGGGCTCCCTGGTATGTGGGTCCCTCTCGACCCGATACAAGCGGTCCTTTCACAATTCAAAATGCAGCCACCGGGCTGCTCGACCCGGATCGAGGATGGTCCCATCCACTGCGGCCAGCTGCTCATATGCCCCGCTGAGGGTGCGGTCCGCTCGTTGAACGCGGCAGAAGTCCGTGGGGGCCGAGGGATCCCCTACCTCCCCCGGGGACGCATCCTCCCCATCTTTTATCTCAGTGGGGGGCTCGGGTGGGTCCTGCTTATCCTACTCTGTTTCTCGGACCTCCCGCTCATCTTCTTTCACTTCTGGGGTCTCCCCCTCCCAGGCCGGTACGGGACCCGGGCCGCCTCCGGTATGTTGGCGTAGGACGGCCAGGAACTCAGGCCAGTCCCGGCCCAGGATCACCGGATATGCCAGCCTGGGTGCGAGACCTACTACCATCCGTCGGGTCACCCCGTCGATTGTCAGTTGGGCCCGGGCGCTGGGGTAAGGCAGGATATCGCCGTGGATGCAGTGCAGGCAGATTTCCCCCAGGCGTGCATCCGCCTGGGGACCTAAGTGGTCGCGGATCAATGTCTGCCCGCAGCCTGAGTCGAGGAGGGCCACGGTCGGGTACCCCTCAACCACCAGGGGTGCAGTAATCTTGGCTGGCTGTGGGCAACGGGCACGAGCCTCCCCGGAGCAGACTTGGCAAAGGTGCACTCCATTCGGGGGCAGTCTCTCTGGAGATGTCCTGTTTTGCCACAAGAGAAACAAGGCCCCAGGTTGGTTCATTCCGATCGGGGCTGGATCCTGGGGAAGTCCCTAGAAGGGCTCCAGCGCATCTTCTGGGGTGCGAGGGTCAGGGCTTGAGCCGGCTGCGCAGGTGGTGGTGCAGCCCGGGTGGACGTCGCCTTCTTCTCGGGGTTTGGGCATTCTGGCCCTGGTGGGATTGCTCAACCAGTTGGGCCCACCGGGGCTTCCACCGCTAGGAAGTCCTCCATCAGGGTGACAGCGGCGGCCAGGGTTGCCGATCGATGACAGAGGACCCAGGCCCTTCCTCACAATGGAAGGATGTGGGTGAACTGTTCCAGGATCACCTGCTCTGATAGCTCTTCTGACGTTCGATGTTCGGGCTGCAACCACCGCCGGCAGGTCTCCCGGAGTTCCTGGGCCACCATACGAGGCCGGGCCCCGGCGGGGTACGTCAGGCCCCTGAACTGCTGCCGGAAAGTCTCCAGACTCACATGGAGGGCGTCCAGGATAGCGGACTTCACCTGACTATAGTCCCGGTCGGCCTCGGCAGATAGGCCTCGGTAGACCGGCTGAGCCGTTCCTGTCAGGTATGGGGCCAGGATGGAGGCCCATTGGTCCGGGCTCCACCTCGCGATGGCCGCCACCCGCTCGAAGGTGACGAGGAAGGCCTCAGCCGGATCGGTGGGCTGGGGCACGGGACCCCATCGGTGCCTCCCGACTGGGCCCCGTCTCGTGGGGCATGCTCCGCCGCGAGGTACTGGAGGCATTTCAGCTGAAACTCCTGCTGCTGCTTGACCAGGTCCTGGATCAGCTGGTGTTGTTGAGTCCCCAGCTGCTCGACGAGCTGCTGCTGCTGCTGGAGCTGGGCTACCTGCTGCTCTTCTTGCTGCCGCAACTGAGCCGCTTGCTGCCGCTCCTGGTTCTCAGTCAGGAGGGTGACGAGTGTAGTGTAACTTCTGCTCCATATTGTAATTCAAACCCCATTTTAAAACGCTCACTCCATTTTGTAAAAGCTTCCTCCAACCTTCATTTTTGCAAACCCTGCTGTAATCTTATTAGTTTAGTTTAGATGTGTGAATGAGGTATGTATGGATGACAGAATCAACCTCCAGCCCCAGCCTGTCCTGATGAGATAAAGTTCAAATACCAACGGCTGAAGACCTAGACAGCAGCCCTAAACAAAGTAAGAAGCATCCACCCTAAAAAGAAAAGGACAACAGAACAACAGAAGGAAGATCAAAGCCAGGTTCAAGGCTGAAAGTCACGCCTGCAATTGATGGGTGATCAATCCAAACCCAGATGCAGCATGACACAGCAAGACCTATAGACTTTGAATCCAAACTAAAAGCTTATAAAAAAGAAGGGTGAGATGAGAGACTCTGGGTAACATTCTGCTGCCAACATGGAAGGACATCGGTGCCTGCCCAGCAGAGATCCAGCTTGTCCTTGTGCCCGGCTTTCCTGCCCAGTTAGCCACCACAAACTACGAACCCAAGCTACACAATCAAGCTATGAACTTAAGCTATCTTCAGGACGGTAACTATGCAGCAGCTGCAGAACATCTGATGGATACGTGTGTGTGTGTAGGTATTAAGTATAATGTGTGTGTATAAGAATTAAGATATTAGTTATTAGTCATACATCAAATTGTTATCATAATAAATGTGGTATCTTGAAAAGATCCTGTGTAGTTTTGTCTGTACAACACGAGTTGTGACATGTCCATCTCGGGGAAGGGAGCTCTCTCTCCCGCAGCCCCCCGTTCACGGGAGTTAAGTGTCCGCGCCCACATCCTGGGCGGAACTCCCCACTTCTGGTACCACGTGTAAGGGTCCGGTGCTGGGGCTCATCCCTCTCAGGTGCGGCGGGGAGCCAGGGCGCCTCCCTACAGGCAGCAGTCCGTGTAGGCCGAACCCCTCAGCAGAGGCTGAGGGAATAGAGGGTCTGTAAACAAGGCAGAATCCCAGCCCTTCAGCAGGGTTGGGTACACACAAAGTCTATAAGCCCGGCCCTGGGGCAGGGCAGGGCAGTAAGCAGTTCAGGCTCAGGCCTGTCAGCAGGCTCAGCAACCACAAAGTCTATAGGCCCGGCCCTGGGGCAGGGTGGGGCAGTAAGCAGTTCAAGCTCAGACTCTTAGGTAGGGGCTGAGCAGCAGTTTAACTGTAAGTCTACACAGAAGGCCTCCTCAGGCCAGGGAGAGGAGGAAGCCTGCCACCCTTGGAAGGGTGGCAGGGGGGATGCAGGCCCTCCCACTCCACTGCGTCCCAGCCCGGGGCCCTAGCAGCGGCAAGGGTTCGCTGCAGTCAGTGGGGAATCCTGGCCGCAACACACTGATATTAGTTCAGGGTCCCCTGGAGCCAGACTGGGGTCGGCTACACCCGGGCCACTTCCAGTCTCCCTCTCTCTAGGTACCTGTCCTCCGCTGACATTGTCCGGCGGGTCCCAGACCATGGGTTCCTCTGGATACTGGGCGGTGGGAAGCTCTGGCAGCTCCTCCGGATACTGGGCATGAGGCAAGTCGGGCCAGTGCTCCTCCGGATACTGGGCACGAGGCAGGTCAGGCCAGCGCTCCTTTGGGTAGTGAGCGCGGGGCAGGTCAGGCCAGCGCTCCTCCGGATACCGGGCACGAGGTAGGTCAGGCCAGCGCTCCTCCGGGTAGTGAGCACGGGGCAGGACAGACCAGCACTCCTCTGGATACCGGGCCCAAGGCAGGTCAGGCCAGCGCTCCTCCGGGTAGTGAGCACGGGGCAGGCTGGGCCCGGCGGGAGCTCGTGCACCAGCGTCTGTCCTCTCCGGCAGCCCGTGGCCAACTGAGCGTTGAGGCCGGGCTTTTATACTTCCTGTCCCGCCCCTTGACTTCTGGGGGGCGGGGACAGGCAGCGGTGACTCCGCCCACTGAGGCATCTGCTCTGGCTCATCCCTCTCAGGCGCGGCGGGGAGCCAAGGCGTCTCCCTACAGTTAGCTTTATGCATAAATTGTTATTTTAAAACCTTTTGGTTATGACATTCTTATAACTATATTTAAAAGTGCAAACAAGTTTATAAAAAGCCCAAACAAGAAATTGACATTTTGTTAATATTATCTTTACCTTAATGTTGAGGTTGCCCCTTACATTTTTTCTTTGAATAACACATTAAAAAAAAACCTTAAAAAACAAAAACGCAATTGATAAAAGAGCATTCTTTTTGTTTGCAATTGCATCATTTGTTGAGGCAGAAATATATGTACATGTATTTGTAACTGAAACCTTTTTGAACTTTGCACAAAAATTGGTGCTAATAATTCTATGATTATACCCCAACCATGATTTTAAAGCAGTGTGGTACCACATCTCATATATTTTTTAAAAGGGTATAAAATTGACTTTTGTTGCAACAAAATACAAATAATTTAAAAAATAGTCACGTGACACATACAACATAGACACAAGACACACACATGACATACAGGACAAGCTTACAATGAAAAACAAGTGGCACCTGAATTCTATTCATAACTATAGAAAATAACACAACCAAAAATAAAAAGTAAAAAAGGTTAAACATTTGAATACACAAGTTATTACCTTATATAAAACTTGTAGCATATATTTGATAAAAATATAGTAATATTTGCCAAATGTATTGTATTCATTTGGTAAGAAGGAATTTTGCATTACTTTATATTTAACATTATTTTCAAACTCTGCTATATGGAAATAAGAAAAGCCCATGTTTCAAATATTAGTTAACAGTTAGGATTAGAAGCAGAGAGTGCATTTCTGTTACTTGGCAACCATAGCTTCAAGAAAGTTAGGAATAATTCCAGCTGTGGCATTCCTGAAGGATTAAAATAATTAATTAACTGGATTTATTTTAAGTTTTTCCCTTGGTTTTTTTTGTTTCTTGTTTTGCTCTGTTTTCAATTGCTTTATCTTTTGGAGGTTTCTGTAAAAACTATAACTTTGTTTTAAAAGTTAAAAGAGAGAGCAGAAGTGGGGAGAGGCGGGGGAAAAAGGGGAGTGAAGAGCAACCTAGGAAGGCAGTGAGACCTGAGCCAAGAGAGAGTAATTCTATCAAGGTATTTGAAAGTACAGGCAGCAGCAGCAAGTTTAGCAAACTGAGAAAACATATAAAAGACAAAACTTAACTGGTATGTAAAAATATTTGAGAAAGAAGGTTCTATTTTCAGATATGAGCGCGGAGTATGGTTCCATGGGTCAAAGCAATTGGGAACCTGCACAGTTGGGAATTGCACCCCTGGTTTTTATCCTGGCTCTGAGAGTAGTTTGGGGGTAGTTACCTGCTCTTGTAAAAGCTAAATTTGTTCCCCCAATGTCTGTTGCCTTTGTGTGCATGCCAAATGGATAGCAGGAGTGCCCTTTTTTGCTGCAGTTAACTGTTTTGGGGCAACTTCATCTGTTAATGCATCAATTCTAGGTGTTAACCCGCTTAATTTCAGTTTTTGACTTTGAAATTCTTTTTTATTCACACCCCTGTGATCGAGTCACAGCTTCTGTCTCCCAGTGTGCTCTGTGAACTGTTCCATTTTTTCCTTCACTTGATTTACCAATTCAATGAGAGTATTGTTTCCTACTCTTTCCTTCTGTGCACTTACTTGTCCCGTTCTGACAGGCACCAGTCTAGGTTCCGGATTAAATTAAACTGGAACCCGACTTTTATCATAAGGTGGTGGTTGCAATGCAGTGGACCCCATTTCATCCTTTAATTTTACTAGGGCCACCTTTTTCCACTTCTGTCCCCATTCTTCAGGCACCATAACAGCACCTGAAGTGCGCTGAAGAGCAGAGATGGCACTTTTGGCTTCTGCAGGTTTTCTACAGCTGTCTCCCATTTTTTATTTTCCTGCTTTACTTGCTCAATCATATCATGAGTCTGAACCGCCTGTTGCCTTGCTAAAAGTGCTTGGGCTTTCCAGTGCTTGACTGCCCGGCTTGCCTCTTCTACCTCCCCTGTTTTTTCCATTACTTGTTTGGCCAGCATGCTGTTTAAGCCATCTCACTGCTACAGACATTAGTTGCAAAATTCTTGCTTTTTTACTTTTATTACTATTTCTCAGAGTCTCAGTTTCTACCATTGCTCTACATATGCCAGTCCATGTTTCCCCACTCTCTTTTCTAAATTCATATGGACCCCCCTTACTGGCTATCCAGCGGGTCCATGAGTTTTCAAACTCCATAAGGATCATAAGGGAGGGGATCGGGGGTTCCCTAGCTTGAGGTGTCCTGCCATGTTAGATCGCAATTCCTACAGCGAACAGCTCGCTTACTCACTAGATCAGCGGTCGGGGTCACCAGTGTTGTCAGATGCGACTGGTGTGGTGCTCTGCTCTCTTCAATGTTGATATTACTCGGCTGCGTGCGTGTGTTCCCTCTGTGTGCTGTCCCAGCTCTGCGCAGATCGCTGACATAACAGATCACGAGAAAACCCCCAATGACCACAGAGTCTAGTAAGGTACGAAGGCACGCCGGCCAGTTTTATTGTCAAACGAAGCACAATGATAGTTCCCTGTAGATTTTTACTCTAGTGCAGGGCATACTACGAATATGTGCCCCTTGTGGCAATGGACTCAGCTCAGTCAGTGACGGGACTTTCCACTGCCCTCTCGGCTGGACAAAGACACCGCCTGAGGGATGCATTCTTATCCACAGGTACAAACAAGTTACACATCACTCCTGATGTATTGAGGTGCAACCCCTCTACGGAGCAAGATACAACCCCTCTACGTAGTAAGGTGCTGCCTTTCACCTTGTACATGTTGTTTCGAACAAAACAACTCTATCCATCATATTATCCTTTTGGCCTTGTTATTGGGATGGGTCAGCCTGTTCCTTGTTATCTGTGTGGAGTGTGCAAGTATGTGAATGTTCTGATATCTAGTGTTCAGTACCTTTTAGATATGTATTTTCTTGCAGCATGAGCCCTTTCCTTGGCAGCTTCTGTGAGCAGGGCCTGCCTCTGGCTCACAGCTTAACTTTGCTTTATGTTAGCAAAGTCTTGACCATTACTTTAGTTTAGGCTTCAGGCCTCATACCGGGCCTCTGATACCAAGGTTTATATCTTAGGGCCTCCTCTTACTACAATCATTACCTGTTAGATTCGCTCCCTCCGGGGCACATGGCATTGGCCACTGTTGGCAGACAGGATACTGGGCTGGATGGACCTTTGGTCTGAACCAGTACGGCCGTTCTTATGTTCTTTTGAAAGGAGGGAGAAAGCACTGCAACAGAGTTTCTGTAGTGTAGTGGTTATCACATTTACCTTACATGCGAAAGGTCCCTGGTATGGAAAGAGGAGAGCTTACTTTTTCTGCCTGTCTAGCAAGGCTCTCTCACTGCTACCACTGGCCTGTGCTGCGGTAACCCCAACCCCTGCATGGCAGAGGGTGGTGAAATGAGCTGAGAAAAAGCCTTAGCATCAGCATGGGAAAGCTACAGGATCTAGGCCGGTCATCTTTTGGAGCCTTGTGGCTTGGCCTCCTCTGCCCTGGGAGATTGCCCTATGGCGGCCAGCTCTTCCTGCTGGCCTTCTCTGTGTGACTTGCCAAAAGACGAAATGAGGCAGGAATGGGGCAAAAGAGGAAAGCTGAGCTGAGGAGGGCAGGGCAGAAGCTAAGTGCCTCAGTACGGCTAAGTGGGGTTAGTAGAGCCCCACCATTCGTTCTGCAAAGCCTGGGGAGGTGCGGTTGGCTGCTCCAGGTAGAATCCTATGGCTGCCTCTTGGCTTCCCAGGGATGGCTACTTGCAGCGCAGGAGAAGAAGGATGGTTCTGAGTGAAAGGAAAAGAAGCAAAGCTCTGGGAGGAAATTTGGGTACAGGATGAGGGCTCTGTGCTGGTGCAGGATTGGGGTGCAGGAGGGGTGGTGCTTACCCCAGGCACTGCAGCTCCCAAAGTGACCGGTACACACAATCCTCCGGCAGCAGCTCCTAGGTGGGTGGGGTCAAGGGGTCTCCATGTGCTGTTGCCTACAGGCACTGCCCCCAGAGCTCCCATTGGCTGCAGAGTTGGTACTCAGGGCAGGGGCAGTGCATGGAGACACTTCCTCCACTCCAGGGGATGCTGGGACATGCCAGCCACTTCTGGAAGTGGCACAGAGGGACGGAGGCAGAGTAGGCAGGGAGCCACTTTAGTGCTGCTGGCACATCTCTGCACACCCATGGGAGGAGGGGAGCAGAGGGCCTCCATGTGCTGCCTGGGGTAGGGGCAGTGCACAGAGCTGCCTCCTGTCCTGGGTCTATTACAGGAGTGGGTGGGTGGGGTCTTTTGGCCTGCAAGGTGCAGAAGGTCAAACTAGATGATCACACTGGTCCCTTCTGACCTTAAAGGCTCTGAATCTAAAAAAGAGAGGGAAGTAAAGGAAAAAAAATAAAAAATAAATCAAACATTGTAATACCAGGCTGTCTCCATCTGCCCATTGTATATTCCTGCCCCTTTCTTCCTCCACTGTGTGTTTAATGACCTGCAGGACATTGATTCTTTCATTTCATTGCTCAACTGATGATATATTGTGACTGAAATTAAACCAATTCCCAGCTGAGAAAGTATCACATCACTGCATTGGCTGGGAATCAAACCCAGGTCAATTGCTTGGAAGGCAGTTATGCACACCACTATACCACCAATGCATCTGGCAAAAATGTCACTTATGCTTGCCCAATGAGACTAGACCAGAATTGAGGCGTTTTCCTGCCTGTTAAAATGTGCTTGAGTCTCATCACTGAAAAAAACACCTCCATCTTCACCTGGGTTTGAACGATCAGCCTTTCAATTAGCCACCAAAATTGTTAATCACAGACACGGGTAACTGCCTACTTTCCAAGCTTGTCTATGAAACACCTGCAGGGGTGCAACTGGCTAGTAAGGGAGGTGCAGTGCTGCGGTTATGAATTCAGGACTCACCCAGAGCATCGGTTTTCATTAGCAGTGTAGCTTCCCCCACTTACTTTGTCTGATTCACATGGAAAGTGCCATATGAGGGTGATGAGAGTAAATTCTAAACTCTGAAATGTGGCAGTGGCCCATAGATTGGGATAAGGGAGTTGAAGAGAAAAAGCTCTAAGGATATAAAACCAGCCAGTGTTCAGAGGCAGGTACTGTACAACTCCTCAACAGTGAGCCATTTGGGGGATGGGGTTTCACTTCCTCTGTTAAATGGCCTGAGAGGTATTTGAAGATGAAGATAACACCATGGCTAACAGTTGACTGGCATGTCCTGGGTCAAAGAAAGGAAGGGACTTGGGTTAATATTTGGAAGCGTTGTGTTACGATCACTGTCTGACCCCCCTTCAGTTCAGAGGTTTATACGTTGCTGGGTGGAACGCACAGACTCCTGGAGAGCAGGGGCAGCTGTTCCCATGGCAGAGAGCCTGGCACTTAAGAGACTTTCTTGACTTGGTGTTTTGAAGCAATTCAGTAAAATAACGGTGGAGCTACAATGTCCAGTCCAAAATTTCAGCCCCCCCCCCCCCGGTGCAAAAATGCTATTTTAGGATCTAAAGAGGAGGCTTCCAGCACTAGGACACCTGACCAGAGAGCTCAGTGGGGGGTGTAAGAGCTGCTGACTCTGAGGGTCCTGGGTTAATCCATTTGCAGGTGGAAGTGTTTTGATTTATTTGATGGCTAATGAGCACCAGCTACCAGGGGAGAAGCACTGCCAACCTGCTGCCACTCCAGCTGCTGCCCCAGAGGTGGGAGCCCCAGGGGGCCTACTGCTGCTCCAGCCACCTAGGAGTGTTGCCAGGGGCCACTGGGCTGTGGCTGCTTCTGCTGCCTGCAGAACCACAGGGAGGAGATGATTTTTTGACAGTGATGGACGCCTCATCCTAAAGGCCTTTGTCTGCCCCCTTCTAGTGACTGTTTGGTACAGGAATGCAGCCCTCACTCCTGGGTCTCTTCTGGGGAAATAATGTTTCTATGAAAAACACCAGAGCTTTTAAGAGAAAGGAAGAAAAGGAAATGGTCACGCAATGGGACTAGGACATAAGGAATGAAACACAAGATGCTTCTCCCATGTGCATTGACTTTGAAGCTTGTTGTTTGCGGTGTTGTTGTATCCACGTTGATCCCAGCACATGAGAGACAAAGGGGAGAGGGTCACATAGTATCTTCTAAAAGACCAAGGAAGGGAATATTATTTACTTCTTCTCATAACACAAGAAGTAGGAGGGGTCAGCAAATAAAATGAAGAAGCTGCAGGTTTGAAATGAACAAACTTCTCTCGATCTGCTGGCAATGCTTCTGCTAACGCAGCCCAATCTGCTCTTAGCCTTCTTGGCAACAAAGGTACTGTTGACTCATATCCAGCTTCTCATCCACTGTAATCCCCAGGTCCTTTTCTGAAGATCTGCTGCTTAGCCAGTCAGTCCTCAGGCTGTAACAGTGAATGGGATTCTTCCTTCCTAAGTGCAGGACTCTGCACTTCTTCTTGTTGAACCTCTACAGATTTCTTTTGTCTCAATCCTCCAATTTGTCTAGGTCACTCTGGACCCAAACCCTACCTTCCAGTGCTTGGATTCTTTACCTGCTTTCACAGAGTGAAGAGCACATGTTCCATGATTTCATATGGCAGAGTTTTATGCTCTACGGAGCTTTCCCTGTGTGAATTTAACAGGTGAATCAACATAGAGACACATTGTGACCCTTCTCAGGGAGCTGAGGGCTGCGAGTTTCCTTGTTGCCACTTGCCACTTGGAAGAGGGAGTTTTGCATTTGGCAGCTGGATGTTAGTGACCAAACTCACCCAGCCCGTCAGGCACTCAAGGACCCTCCTCTGAGCTACAGCAGCCACCCTAACCCCTGAGTTCCTTCAATGTGTCCCCCTCTGGGGTCCAGCCCTGATCACCAGGTACTCAGAGAAATCCCAGATTCTCTCTACTTGAAGCAATGGTATATCCCAGGTTACTAGTTTTACTATGGACCACTGCTACTGTATCTCACACAGCACTTGAGTCTAGTTATCAAACAAGCAGAAATTTATTTAACAACTGATAGAGATTTAAAGAAACGTGAGTGATGGAAACCAACTGTTACGAACTAAACAAAATTAGAAAATGCAACCTACACTTTTTAATAGTTACCTTTCCTATCTAAGTAGATTCTCACCTCACACTTCAGTGAATTTCCCTGATTGCTACTCCCTAGGCGCCACGGCCCTGCTTTTCATGAAGCAGCACTGGTCATTAGTAATCTCCTTGGTGAATGGAGGCAGAGTGTATTTCTGCACCCTGTTATGAACTGAATCAGTCTTTTGTCTTTAGTCACAGAAAGGACAATCTCCTCATTCTCATATTATCCTTGTCACTTCCACAGGGTTTCGATGTCTGAAATTTGTCTTTGATGGTTTTCCATTGACTTTTCTGGGTTGGTGCAAAGGTTGACAATGGAGCAATACACCATATAACTGGCTAGCAAGGGACAGGTGCCAATTCCCTCCCATTGGAATGGGTTGTCCTCACCAAGACCTATGATTGGGGTGACTCACTTTCACAACAATACCATTCGGGCATAATTTTCCATGTACTTACATTACTCCTTAAATATGACTCGGACACTCCTCTCGCAGTGATTAAGAGTATCAGTAATTTACAAGCTTTCAGTAGAGATCTCACTGCTATGCTTCCTGGATAAATATCAGAAGAGCAGTGTATTAGGTGTGGGGAGTTTGTCAGGTCTGACACAGGAGTTGCTTGTGAATAACAGTGACTCCTTTGCCAATTGGCACCAATGAGCTTTTGTCCCAGATGCTCAGAGCTAGACAGTCACACCCTGATAGAAAGGCCAGGACCAAAAACAGAAATAGGAACAATAAGATACTAAAATGACAATGGTTGGAACTCTCCATTTCTCTCAGTCTTTGCATTCATGGGTACTAAGAGCTGTAGCTACAGTTGAGGAACCAGGTGAGCAGACAGCTGACTCAGCCCTCCATACGAGTAACTTTCTCACATATAGGGAGATGGGTCAAAATTGGAATTGATGTTAAGGCTATGTCTACACTTCAAACACTGGAAATATTCTTCTGATGACCTAATACTGTCTACACTGGGGCTCAGGTCACATTAACTACTTCTCTCAGTGGAGAGGACTTTTCACACCTCTGAGAGATGTGGCTATGCCAACACAGCTTTTCAACATCAACCAGCCGTTAGCTGGCTTATTGACCTGAAAGGCAATGGATTTCAGTCTTTTTCTTTATATTGATGGTTGATGAGTGCAGCTGTCCCACAGGCTGGACACATCCTGTGACAGATGTCATGCCTTTCCTTTGCAAATTAGAGAAGTGGGGAAGACAGTGACCCTTACAGTCAAAGTGGGTAAAAACTTATACAATATATCTCCTCAAGTAGCTTTGCTTTGAATAGAAATGGACTTCGAAACTAAGCAAAATAAATTCTATTTGAAAACACAAAATATTAAAATCTATACTGCGCCAATATTCTCTTACACACACTTTCTCACACACATTCTCCCACCCCAACCTTTGGAGGGAGGTTTTCTACCAGAACTCTTTATACTACAGGGGGTAAATTAAATCAAATTAACTTTTCAAGATTAGCCATCATTTCCTGTACGACTAACAAAACAAAAAAAACAAGACAACTTTCAGTTTTCCAAAATACTTCAGATTATCCTACATTTAGTCTCTTCTTCTTTAACCAATAATCTCATTTTAATAGGTAACAAATACATATTCAAAGATCCCAAATTCTTATCATATATGTTAGTTTTCTTTTAATGCCCATTGCCAACAACTGAACCTTGGCTCAAGTTGTGGTTTGTCCCAACCACTTCCGTGAGTTCATATATTTCAGGATCTTCTGCAGTATGTGTTGGTGGAAGGGGTCTCCTGTGTGGGAATCTTTGTACCCTGAGGAAAAATACCTCTCTTGTCACACTTTTTAATCTTTCAAAGTGGGAGAAGATAAAGGAGAAGTGATGTAAATGCATAAAACACAAGAGAGAAGTGTCTGGTCTACACTAATGACATTTACTGATATAACTATATTACTCAGATGTGTGAAAAATCCACACCACTGAGCAATGTAGTGACACAGCCCATACCCCCTGTGTAGATAGCACTACATTAGCAGGAGAACTTCTCCTGCCAAAAGAGCTGTGGACTAGTCAAGTCCGATGGGAGAAATCTCTCCCATTGGCTGAAAGTATCTGTAATAGCAGTGCTACAACAACAGCAGCTACATTGGTGCAGCTGCACCAACATCAGCTTTGTGTAGCCACAGTGTCAGACACAAAACCATAGAATCAGAGCTCAACATGCGTGTATCCGAAGCCTGAAATTGGAGCCTGACACATTCATTGCCTTATTGGTTACCATTGTTTCTACAGAATTGAAGTCCTTGTTACCCAATCAGGCAGCCAGTTTGGAATCCACGGGGAAAGAATGTCCTATGAAGCACTCTCTCTTTGGATCCAAATGGTGAAGGATGATTGTTCTCAGTGTAAGCTGGCATGCTTTGGAACTGTAATCAGTGACACTGAACTAGGAAATGGAGTTGTACAAACAATTTCCTTGGGTCATTGGTCACCACAGCTTCCTTTACTGGAGTGGAAACCAAGAACTGGGTGTGGACTCTTTCAGCCCCAATTCTTTCCAAATCCTTGGCCTTAGTTAGGGTAAATTTAAACTTCTCTGAAGTAGAATCCTTTACAAAACCACTCCAAATCTCAGCAGTGTTAGTGAGGCTTACCAAACGTGGAGGCTTATCAAAACATGCCCAGATTTCTTTAATTTGGTGGCACAGTTCCAGGCAAGGAACTGGATACAGGGCTGGATCACAATCTTCATTAGTTACCAGAGCTGGAGTTTCTATTCAAAAATAGATATTTTTCTGCAGCTGTTAGATTTCCGAAACTGATTTGATTTGATTCGATAAATTCAACAAAAACCTCACTTCTGTTTCCTCAACATCTGCATCATTAAGGGCAACATCTCCAATACCATAGGATTAGCTAGGAAAGATCTGTAAGGTCTGTGTTACAAAAGCTTTGGAACCAAATCCATGGACATTTTGCCTGATTCAAAATCACTTACCATGGAATTCTGTCCCCATATGCACTTCCTTCAGTTAGTTGGGGTTCCGCTGTTGTTCACCATTTCTGAGTAGAGATTTTAGATCACTACTGTTTCTTTGTTAGCCTGTCCAGTAAATTGGAAAGTTCTCTAATGCTGACAGAACTGCACTTCAACTTTTTCCATGTTACCATGCAGGGATGTGGAAAAAGCAACGCTGAAGTGAGAAATGATGACTTTAGCAAATAGTCATTTGTCTTAAATTCTCCAATAAATCTGAGCTACATCCTATCAAACTGAACTAATATCCAATTGGGTGACCAAACAGTCTTCAGGAAAGTTAGAAACCCACATCACAGAGAGATTGAATACATGGCAATGAAAGTGTGAAGTGAAATTCCAGAGCAGGTTACACCTTATTATTCAGAATCGGGACAAGAGATTCTCCCATCACATTCTCCTGTGATCCATTCAAACATACTTCACTTAGCACGGTCTCAGTAGTCAGTTATATCCTAGCATTGCCATAATGAGGGACAAAACCACTCATCTTGCCAGAAGTGGCTTTACCAATAGATGGAACCTGGGATTTAAACTCCAAATCATCACACTGTGTTTGGGATCCATTTGAATTCCCCCTCCATGTCTTTGACACTTTCATCTCCAGTTATAGAGACTCTGATATAGGATTAAAGAAGTCAAAGCATCATCTCCAAGCACAGACAGCTGAGAACTCTTCCTCACACGATGGTTTGAGAAGTGGATGGATAGAATGTGATGAAGATAACCTCTGCATGTCTCAGACAAAAGGTAACAGTTCTGCAGTGATGGGGAAGGAGGGAATCTCTGAGTCTCCCCATCTCCTTCCAGTGTCACAGAGGCTGAAATTACACTTTTTTCCCTACTCCTGCTCCTCTTCATTTAAATATAATTTGAAAAATTCCCATTATATCTGCTCGTCAGCACAGCCCAGAGCAATGTGAGAACAACTGACAATGGTACAATCTGTATCACTGGTGACTAACAATAACTTTGAAATAGGAGGAATAGCATAAATGTGATGCTCTCTGGTTCCTGATAGGAAGGGCACTCTCGAATTACTGATGGGATAATGGAGTTGATATAAAGGACAAATGGGTCCACCTCAAAACAGGGCAAACTGCAAAAGGCAAAAATGGGCCACTCACCTGGTCAAACTGAGGGATAACCATGCTGCAAACAGTTCAAACAGCTTTAAAAGTTACTATGTGGGAATCAGGAAAATTATGAAAGAAAAAAAAAGTATTGATAGCCCTAGAGGTTTTTATGGTCTTGATCTCCCTTGCAGATTTTCTGATGACTAACATGGGCTAAGTGCCAACAGAAGGTATTCCCACACTCACTACATTTATAGGGTCTCTCCCGTGTGTGGAATCTGTTATGCTTTATAAGGATGGAGTTGTCGGAGAAAAACTCAGTTCTTGCTTTTTGTTTGGGTGCAGCAAGTCAGATACTTTATTCTGTTTAGCAGCTACAACAGGGAGAGAGCGCACTAGGTCATAGGGTTTCCCCTTCCTAGACAGGTCTCTCAATAGGTAAACAATTACAACAAGCATTTATACTTTTTTTACAGACAATAAGTAATGGCTGCATTTTGTTTATACATAGGTCATCCTGATATCTTGTTTTTCTCACTTAAGAGACACCACTCTACATATTCTATTATCTACACAAGGTTGAAAAACAACTTCTCACACAGTTCTTTTCCACTTGCCTGACACAATCCTTGCTTCTACAAATCTCGCGTTATTAGGGTTACAGCTAGTCTTACTCTGGCTAACAGAGACTGTCATGCATTAAGTTCCCCTACAAATCCCTGTCAGTTCTTTCTGTACTTCTACACTCCCTCCTTTTGTACTTCTAGTACAACAAATATTTTCAAACCTCTATTTGCATTAAGCCATGGATTTCAGATTCTACATCCGATGTTTCAACCTTAGGGGTTCTGATTGGATATAATGACAATGCATGATTAGCATGGACATGAAAGGTATTACTTTTCATCTTGATATATATTTTAAAACATGAATTTTCCCTTGTATTTCAGAGATTCCTTGACTCTCTGGTAACAATGAAAGCAAACTTTGAAATCGATCAGGAACGAAGCTGGTCCAGTTAAATAGTATCTGGAAACTAAGGGCTACTTGCAAAATTCTATCAGCAGGCCAGTAAACAATATGATTGCCTGCAGTGGTAATGAGATTAAAATGTATGTCTTGCAATGTGATGGTTTTAACATAGACACACCTATCATTAGGTTGAGAAAGTAAGTGTCCTGTCAGGATAGTTCCTTGTCCTCTACCCTTCTAGCAAACTTTCTCATGAACAGTGACAACTTCCCCTGGCTTCAGTTTATGGATACACTGAAGCTGTAGGGGTTCTAACAGGCAAAATGCCCATTGACTCCCTATTCCTATCCAAAATGTCAGGAGTTATTCTAGGGGCACTGACTATAAATCAGTTAAGTATACCAGGTGGTCTAATTTCCCAGATGTCTCAGTGAATAATCCAGTCCCACATGCATCCTCCCAATGGACCCGGCAGGATTCGGTATGTGGGAGCCCACACACCCCTAACTGGTCCATATGCTTGGAAGGAGCACTGTGAATATCCACTCCTCCAGCCAGAAAGTCTCCAGTATGTCTCCATGACCACAGATCAGAACGTACTCATGATGTGTCTGTAAGGGCAGTGGTCAAGCCTGGTGCACAGGATCATTCCGAATGGCCATCAGCTGGTCATTCAGGAAATCCTGAATTTCTGAACATACTAGATCCCACTGCAATGCCTTCCCAGCCTCAGTGATATCCAATACCATCTCTATCAGTAAATTCTGGGTGATAGAACTAAGAGTGGAAATGACATGTAAATCACCAACTCCAGCCTGTACTTGGGTTAGCTGAGCTCCAGAAATAAGGCTAGTGGCCTTTTCTAGTTGGCTCAATTTCTGATTATGTTCTTGGCTTTTAAGCATATTCCAAATGGCTGCTGCAGTATTGGCCCCATCCCTCTTCTTCCAGAGGAAATAACCCAGGTCCTCTGTTGCGCTAATCTAATGGCAGCCCCTTGTGAGCAATTTGGGTATGTACAGGTGATCTGGAAACTGGATACGGGCAATGTAAATTTGACAGTCCCTAGTGTTGTATTAATCACAGTCCATTGATATCTTAATACATCTCTCTTTGGTGTAGTACTATATCATATCTGTTATTTAACAACTCTCAGGTACTTTCAAGAGGCATTAACATTAATAGCATAGGAGGGGGTGTATTGCAATAAGGTACAGGATACATTATTAGTCACTGGAATAGTTTCAATACAAGTAAAATTTCCAGTGGCGGAACAAACTCTTTAGGTATTTGTTTAATTAATCACTAATTGGGTGACCAAATAACATTAAGGGCCTCTTTCATGTAAAACAGTATAAATTCCAGGAATAGCCATCCTATCTACTTCACTATGGAACCCATAAATTTCAATTACAGATTCTTGGGGTTCATTTGTAATATCACCATCAGATTTCTCTTTCCACTGCTCCATTTAGTCTCCACTCAATTGTTCACTTATATGAGATATCCTGAACTTTAAAAATATTTTTTTCTTTTTTTTTCCAAACAATCTTTAAATAAATCACTAAAGTGTGAAGGCCTTGGCCATTGGTTTTATCAACTATATGGCATTGTCTGTATTTGGATGTATTACACGGGTAATAGTGTAATGGAGGAGATGGCAGAGGCAGTGGCAACAAGATGCCTTTGGTATTTGTCATTTAAAATCCAATTAGGCAGAGCAATACATGCTAAAGGATTTATCCAGAACACAGGGTGCAACCTGTAGAATAACTCCCCAAATCCAATCAATACCACATTCCCAAGCATGGGTCCCACAAATGTCCTCCTGCCAGTGTATAATTCTTTGCTTCTTCACCAGGATCAGTTCTTACTGTCCTTTCTAGTCAGGAATTCCTGGACTTTGGCAATTTCAGTGGAGTGAGTGTTCCTTCTTCTTTTCCGAAACAGTCATGGTTCAGCATCCTACAGGGGAGAGGTTACCAGCACATCAACCTGTAATGGTTTTGCTTCTTCTAGAAAAATTCAATGACACAATAGGTCTGTTAGTGGACAATGGAGAGGTTACTAGCACTTCACCTTGTCCTTTTTCCCTGCTGTCCAGAAGGCACCGTGGAGCTAGAAGGCGAAATAGGCTAATCTTCAGTAAGAGAATTCTCCCGAGGTGGAGGGGTCTTTTTGCAGTGAGAATCATGGCTCCAAGCAGTCAGTCTTTGGCACTTCACAGCGGTGTTGGTAGTCAGCAGGACTTAATAAGGGCCTTTCCAGCATGGAGCCAAAGCAGTCTTTCATTGGTGGACCTTTACATAGATCCAGTCCCCTGGTTCCAAGGAGTGGCAGGGCTGCTAGGGTCTTTGGGTAGCGCTTCTTTACCTGTGAGAAAAGAAACCTAACACATTTCATTAATGCCTGGCAGTGTTTTGCAAATCTCATAACTGCTTGGGCACATTCAAGCCCCCCCTTTTCTTGGTTGTCAGCCAAGTCTTAGCTGTGAGCAGTGTCCTTGAATGGGGCCAGTCTTATCTTTAGCCTGAGCTTACTAGCTATTTTTTCCAGTTAATTCATTTTGTTCTTTTTCCTTCTTCCTTTCTTGGCTTCTTTTAACCTACAAAGGAAACTTCCACTCTTCACTTATACACCTTTTCCCGACAATGAACACATGCATATTGCCATTATACTGTACATTAGCCTTATTATTCCATGTATGCGACATACACCGTTCCACTAAAATAACTTTATTACAGAACTTTGGAGCATCAAGCCAGGACAAGCACACCCACTTTTGAAAAGTCCACTCGGTACAGCCTCTGGTGTCCAATAGCTTCCCACCATACCCGGCCCTCTGGCTAGAAATCTGAGGTAGCCAGAAGGATCCCACGTACAATATGGGGAGTGGGTTAACTTTTCATGTCCTTGCTTCCAAAGAGTGTTGGTATGCAGATTTTAATAACAATTTTCAATGAAAAGATTTGGCCAGTGAAGTTTCTTTTCTTACTAAAGGAAATGTATTAGACTTTAGTATATCACATTTTCCTGATTTATCCAAACACTTTGTATTCCAAGTTGAATCAGACAATTATCTAAAACAAGGATCTGCATTTTAATTTAAGCCTTCTGTTTGATTTTAAACTAGCTTATCCTATGAAATTATTAAACACAACAATTCTGGCCACGAGACAAACACCACAAGATAGAACATAGAACACAAAACATAATTCCTGTTGTGCCAGTAAATACATGGTACGTTAAATGCTGTTCAGCTGGCATCAGTTTTCTATGATGATCTGAAAGACAGAAAACAAAGGTCTACCCCTTCTGGGCAGTCAGCCATTGCTTAAAATATACAAATACCCTTGTTGATTTCAGACAAAACATAGGCATTCCCCCATATTTTCTTGTATTTGTTTCATAGGCAGCCCAGGTTTCAGTGGCTTCTACCTTATCAGTTAGATAATTTGCATTAATACAGATGCTTTCTGGCTTGCTTCTGGATCCAAAGCTATTCACAGCTTAAAGATTCTTACCTTTAAAGGAACATAATTAACTTTACCAGAATTTTGATGGCTTTTTACTTCTAACTCCTGCTTTCAAACACTGAAAGAAAACATCACTACTTATAGTGGCCCCTTAGAGCGTAATAGAGTTTGAATTCCATAGCACTATATACATTTCTTTAGCTAATTTGACTATATTGTCCATAGCCAAATAATTGCTAACTAATAATTTATTTGCCTGAATTTATTTACAAACATTTCAGACACCAAGAACTTTCCTCTTTAGCATTTTTACAAAGTTCAGCTGCCGTTCCTTCCAGCAACTACAGAATTAACTTCTCCCTTCTTCCTTAAATCACTTGCTTGTCTCCCAACAGCCACTTTTATCCACTCAAATCACCATTTCAAGTATTGTCCTGGGTATTTGAAATCCCCATGCTTACACTTCCTTACTCCTTCCTTCCACTACACCCTCAAAATTTTCCAACCTGTTTTCCAATCTCTCTGTCTGTTGCCTGCCCGCTTGGGCCCGTTCCTGCTTTCCTCGCTGAACCATCCCTTCAATGGGCATCGGCTTGTTCCACTACCAGTTTAGCTAGGATGATGGGCTTCTCAACTAGCCCCCTCCCTTCCTGGTCTCTTCCTTTAAACATTCTTACAAGACTACCCAAGTCCTCCCTCGTGAGGCTTGCCACCTGGGCAAAAACGCATGGCCCGTTGGCATATAACTATTCAGTTTCCTCTTGTAGCAAACACACTGCTATTATGGTGTATGCTGAGCCCAAATGGTTACATTTTGACAAGTCCCTGAAGGACCAGTACTTGCTTAGCCAGGTCTTCCTTTTCTACCTGGAAGTCCTGTCTCAAGGCCTGCAACTTGCCCTGAGCGTAAGTTTGAGTTGTTTGCCTGGTTCATGATGTGTGCTCTCAATTGCTCAATTCTAGTTATCAAGTACACATCTCTTCCTTTTTCTCCAACTTCTCTATTGCCCAGTCCTGCTACAACTGGGGGTAGATCCACCTGCCACCCTTCCCGGTCAAGCAGGGTGGAGAGAGAAATGCTAAACCTCTCTCCGGTTCTCAGACTTACTGCGGCTGAAAGTGGGCACACCTTTAATCATGTAGTCCTCAACATATAACACCAACAGTACCAAGCAGAGCAAACATAAAATAACAAGAGTAAAACAAATAGATGGTGTAAATTCTGCAGGGCTCCCCCTTTTTCAATTGCTCACCAGACTGTGACAAATTTCTGTTACCTATCTATCCCTCATGTCAGATGATCAGGCTGACACTGCAGGATCGTTGGGGGAAGATAAAGAAAACACACCATATGACTGAATTTTAAAGCTTTCATTAATAAAATAATAGAACAACAACGGAGAGTGTTGGGAACACTCCCACATCATTCAGGAAAAACATTAATGCCCTAAGCTACTTTCATACTCACATATGTCCAGACTGGCCACGTCTGTGTGTAATGTTCAGAGAAGAGGAATAGGTGGACGGGAGATTATCCTGTATACAGCTTGTCCAGAATTTCCAACATGCTTCCGCTCTTGGGAGGGCTGTTCTTTTACACCCTGGAAACTCCTGCGGCGTCTCTTTCAGAGATTCCAGTCCAGGTCGGCTGTGTGTGGCTTCTCCAGTGTCACCAAGCCACACCGGCTCTGAGGTCACAAAGGCAGACTGTTGGATCTCACTGGACAGTTAGGCTTTGCAAATGTAATCTCAGTTCTGTAACTTGTATTGCCTTTGGTTTGCCGCTGTCTCTATTTTTTTCACAGCCAACTGGGGCCAAAAGCAGTTTTTCCTTGGACTTAGCATGGTCTGCATTGATTCTTGACTTTGAACGCAGAGCAACTTTCTCTATCTCTGGGCCAAGCTGAATTTCAAATTAACCTGTTCCTTTCCTCAGTAGACAGATTGCTCACACTATGTATGTACACACACACACACACACACACACACACACACACACACACACACACACACACACACACACACATGTTATTCCCAAATACCACGATGCATCTGTACCTTATGTCTGGACCCAATACCATGAGGTGGTATGACAACCTCTCAGCACCAGCACATACTTAATGCATTTCCCTATGCATTACCTTGTCGGCCAACCAAGCTGTTCCCCAGTACTGCTTCAACCTAACCTTGCTGGGGGTGGCAAAACCGTTCCCCAGTACCGCTCTGCATCTGATCTTGCTGCACAGTCAATAAGTTCAGATGGCGTAAGCCCAACAGGGACAGAAGGCCCCACGGACAGTCCTCCGACACCCCAATAGAGATTTCAAAAGGTCTCATACCTCTCTTGTGGCACCATGGGATTCGAAGGGGAACGATCCATAGCAGCTGCCTGTGTCTCAGTAGGCATTGCCATCCCGGACAAGCCCCCAAGTTGTCGGAGAAAAACTCAGTTCTCGCCTTTTCTTTGGGTGCAGCAAAATCAAATACTTTATTATTTCTCCAGCAGTTGCAATAGAGGGAGGGAGTGCCCTAGGACACAGGGTCGCTACAGTCCCGGACAGGTCTCTCAACAGGTAAACAGTTCCAGCAAGCATTTATACCTTTGTTACAGAGAATAACAAGCAATAATACAGACAATAATGAGCCACTGCTTCATTTTGTTTATACATAGGCCATCCTGCTATCTTATTTTTCTCACTTCTAGAAGACGCCGGTCTACATATTTGGTTATCAGTGCAAGGTCGTGACAACTTCTCACACAGTTCTTTTCCACTCGCCTCTCACCATCCTCATTTCTACAAGTCTCGCGTCATTAGGGTTACAGCTGGCCTAACTCTTGTTAACTGCTAGCCTGACTCTTGCTAACAGACTAACATGCATTAAGATCCCCTACAAATCCTTGTCAATTCTTTCCCTACTTCCAAAATGTCAAGGAAGAAGACTGGAGCCTGGAGGTCCTAGAATAGTTGATCTCCATTCACAGATGTTATCGCCTTTGGGGCCAGCGCTACAATTGGGAGATGGATCTAGGGTGATGTCAGGCAATTCCTTTTGAATCCTCTAGGCCTTGTGGAGAGGAGCTTGGAGTTTTTACTCAGGCTGACTTTGCTTTCCTTCTTCTTAGAGGTGTTTGTCTCTTTCTCGGTCTGTTAGTTGGAGGATGAAGATGAGGAGGAGCTGGTGCTGGCCCTCAAATCATCATCCGACATAGCGACCTCCCCACCATACAACCCAAACCTCTCCTTTTCTGTCTGTTGGCTCCTCCTTGGCACGGCTGGGCCTGGCCACTCGTGTCTCGTGCTGGCTCAGTCCTAGAGCAGCAGCAGCTTCCTCCCCATCTCTCATCTGTTCCAGCCCTCAAGCAGCAGCAGCTTCTCCCCTCCCTTCCCCGGACTCCTCCAGCATTTCCCAAGCTTTCTGCTGCACTTTGCTACTCCCCGAGGCTGCAGTGAAAACTGTGGAGGAACATTACCCAAAGCTTCTTTGCTAACACATGGTGGTATTTGATGGCAATGTACAGAATGTTTAAATCCGATTGGAATTTGAGTTATGTTCTTTTGCTCTGAAATAAAAAATCCCCTGATGGATGTGTCTTGTCCAAATGATTTGCCTATGCGAAAGTGAGAGCTAAAAATCACCATTCCCTGGCTCATTAATCCTAGACTAACTCAGGGGGAATATGTGCCAAAATATGATAGCCTTGCTGTAAACTCCAATTCATTACAGTGGAATTCATCTCCCAGATTTAAAAAAAATGTTACTGAGTCAACTCTAAAGGCTTGTGCTTTATGTTCTTCCTTCCCTGCCCCAGAAGCTTATTCTCTGTTCTGTGTACCAGGGGCTCAGAAAATGGATGTTTAACAGCAAAAATTATCCAACTGACGTTTTGCATCCAAACTTATCCCTTGTGATCTCAGCTGTCTAATGAGAGGAAGAAAGTTCAAAACTGAAAAAATACAAAGTGTGGTAGAGCTGACAGAAGTGACTGTGTGTAGGCTGCCACTCAGCCCTGAACGACTTATTTCTGTTCCAGTAGTGTCCACATGCCCCAGCTGAATGTGGAAGCCCATTGTGCTAGTTACTGGATATACAAATAGTTAAGAGAGTGTCTTTTGCCTTGAACTTACAGTTTAAATAGACAAGACACACACAGGGTAGAAGGGGACAGTGGCAGAATGAGGGGAAAGTGACTTACCCAAGGACCTACAGCAGAACAGTGCTAGAGCCCAGCTTTCATAGCTCCCAGGCCCATGCCTCTCCATGCTGCCTCAGAGCTTCTCCGTCCTCTGCAAGGACCTCCGGACAGTACAGGAGGTTTGATACCACGTCTGATGTCGGCAGCCAGGCACAATAAGATGCCCAAGAACGAAGGGCGTGTCTACACTCGCCATTTAAAGTGGAAAAAGTCCCGTTTCTATGCAAAAGCAGTGGGAGCGTCTACACTTGTCAATGACTTTTTGCGGTGAAACTCCAGAATTTTCACCGCAAACAGAAAACCACCTCGCTGAGGGACATCCAACTCTGACCGGTGATGCTTTTGTGGTGATGTGCACGTGAAGACACCTTCTTCCTGTTTACAGAGCTTCAGCCTCCAGAAGTGACCACTCTGCCCAGCAGCTCTGCTCCTCTGACATCAGGTAAACAGACACCTGCCCTTCCCTCTGTGAAGCCCTGGGAACTTTGAAAGAAACTGTTTTCTTGGCAAGTGCTCACTTATCAGCTACTGGAGCTAATCAGTGTTTGGGGAGAGGTGGCTGTGCAGGGACCCAGGATGTCCAGAGATCACCACTACCCCCTTCCCACAAGGCCCATGGTGAAAATGGAGAGAGTTGTACTGTGGGAGAGCTCCCCTCAGGGCCATGGAAGTGCTGCAAATGTAAACGCTCTCTGTGGCCTGTGGAAGTGAGGACACAAACCAATGCTTTTCTTTCATGGGTCACTCTCACCCATTGAAACTGAACTCTGCAAGAGTAGGCATTGCTCAAGCGTCACCCTGAATTTCCTAGCTTTCACCTGTTTCAGTCGACCCCTTGAATGGGATGTTGGCTGAGTGAATTTACATTTAAATGCAAACTATCTTGGTCCCAGGGTGAATGCAGAATCAGCTTTTATAGTGACAGCTGTCAAGATTCCTTCCGCACTCTGAACTCTAGGGTACAGATGTGGGGACCTGCATGAGAACCTCTAAGTTTAATTACCAGTTTAGATCTGTTTTACTGCCACCACCCAAATTAGTTATGAGTCATTTGGGAAACTCAGTCTGGGGGGAAGGTAGACAATCTCCCTCCCAGTAGCCTTGAGAGACTTCTCCACCAAGTTCCTGGTAAACACCGATCCAAACCCTTGGATCTTAAAACAAGGAGAAATTAACCATTCCCCCTCCTTTCCCCCCACCAATTCCTGGTGAGTGCAGATCCAACCCCCTTGGATCTTAAAACAAGGAAAAATCAATCAGGTTCTTAAAAAAGAAGGCTTTGAATTAAGGAGAGGTAAAATCATCTCTGTAAAATCAGAATGGAAAATAACTTTACAGGGTAACCAGATTCATAGAGCCCAGGGGAACCCCTTCTAGCCTTAGGTTCAAAGTTACAGCAAAGAGGGGTAAATCCTCTTAGCAAAAGGCACATTTACAAGTTGAGGAAACAAAGATAAAACTAAGCTGTCTTGCCTGACCGTTACTTACAAGTTTGAAATATGAGAGACTGGTTCAGAAAGATTTGGAGGGCATGGATTGATGTCTGGTCCCTCTTAGTCCCAAGAGAAAACAACCCCCAAAACAAAGAGGACAAACAAAAGCCTTCCACCCCACCAAGATTTGAAGGTATCTTCTGTCCTTATTGGTCCTTTGGGTCAGGTGTCAGCCAAGTTGCCTGAACTTCTTAACCTTTTACAGATAAAAGGATTTTGGTGTCTCTGGCCAGGAGGGATTTTATAATATTTTACATAGGAGGGCTATTAACCTTTCCTTTATAGTTATGCCAACACCACAACAGCCTTAGCTCACAGTGGCACCTGGGGCCTTGTAGGGGTCCACACATCCTGGTCAGCAACCTGCCGTACCTAGAAGTGGAGAACCTGAAACAGGATGATTGCACAGCAGACCTGGGCCTCCTCACTGTCATCCTCAGCTTCCTCTTCATGAAGGGCAATGCTGCTAAAGAATCTGCTGTGTGGGAGCTGTTGAGGAGACTGCGAGTTGACCCTGGAGTGAGACACGAGGTCTTTGGGACGTCAAGAAATTGGTGACTGAAGAATCTGTCCACCAAACGTACCTGGAATACAACCGCATACCCCACACAATTCCACCCGAGTTTGAGTTCTGGTGGGGGGCACGGGCTTCCAAGGAGACGTCCAAGATGCAGATCCTGCACTTTGTCACCAAGATCCAAAACAAGGACCCCAGAGCCTGGAGCACCGAGTACACTGAGGCGGCAGCTGAGGAGGCAGCTGTGGGGGGCCTGTTCCAAGACATTAGCACCACTGGAGACACTGGTGGGGCTACATCTCTCCTGGTTCAGCCCTCGGGGCTTTGGTGTGTCTTTATCCATGCTTTCAAAAGAGGAAGGGAATAGGACAAACATTTTGGCTCCCCTCTTGACACATTTAACTGGGTCCAATGCATATAAAATCTAATCTCCCCCTTCCTGTGTCCTGCACCGGCCAGGCTCCTGCAGCTCCTCCTTCAGGAAAGGGATGTGGCATTCTGTTGAGCTGGGTCACCCTACATCTTGGGAGCAGGTCATTCACCATAGGGGGAAGCATCATGCACCCCACTCCCAGACAGGCTGCGCAACACAAGGAACCTGAAACTACAGGCTGGGACTTTGTTACTGCCCCTGGGTGTGTGCATGAGGGGTTGGATTTCCTGGCACAGTCCTGAGAGGCTAAGATGGACAAGATTTCTCTCTCCTCCTTATGACGCCCATTTAGATACCTGAAGACTGCTGTCATGTCCCCTCTGTCTTCCAAGCTAAACAAACCCAATTCTTTCAGCCTTCCTTCATAGGTCATGTTCTCAAGACCATTAATCATTCTTGTTGCTCTTCTCTGGACCCTTTCCATTTTCTCCACATCTTTCTTGAAATGCGGTGCCCAGAACTGGACACAATACTGCAGTTGAGGCCTGACCAGCACAGAGTAGAGCAGAAGAATGACTTCTCGTGTCTTGCTCACAACACACCTGTTCATGCATCCCAGAATCACGTTTGCTTTTTTTGCAACAGCATCAGACTGTTGACTCATTTTTAGCTTGTGGTCCACTGTAACCCTTAGATCCCTTTCTGCCGTACTCCTTCCTAGACAGTCTCTTCCCATTCTGTATGTGTGAAACTGATTTTTCCTTCCTGAGTGGAGCACTTTGCATTTGTCTTTGTTAAACTTCATCCTATTTCTCCTTCATCCCATCCCATTTACCTCAGACCATTTCTCCAATTTGTCCAGATCATTTTGAATTATGACCCTGTCCTCCAAAGCAGTTGCAATCCCTCCCAGTTTGGTACCATCTGCAAACTTAATAAGCGTACTTTCTCTGCCAATATCTAAGTCGGTATTGATATTGAACAGAGTCGGTCCCAAAACAGACCCCTGCGGAACCCCACTTGTTATACCATTCCAGCAGGATTGGGAACCATGCCTTACTAAATTCTAGGTACACAACATCCACTGCTTTTCCCTTATCCGCAAGACTCGTTCTCCTATCAAAGAAAGCTATCAAATTGATTTGACACGATTTGTTCTTTACAAATCCATGCTGGCTACTCCCTATCACCTTACCACCTTCCAAGTGTTTGCAGATGATTTCCTTAATTACTTGCTCCATTATCTTTCCTGGCACAGAAGTTAAACTAACTGGTCTGTAGTTGCCTGGGTTGTTTGTATTGCCCTTGTTATAAATAGGCACTATGTTTACCCTTTTCCAGTCATCTGGAATCTCTCCTGTCTCCCATGATTTTCCAAAGATAATAGCTACAGGCTCAGATACCTACTTTATTAGCTCCTTGAGTAGTCTAGGATTCATTTCATCACGCCCTTGTGACTTCCAGGCATCTAACTTTTCTAAGTGATTTTTAACTTGATGGCAAACTCTGAGCAAGAATCTGATGCTGTAAGTAGTGGGGAGTCTGATATCCTGCAGATTTTGACTATGTAAATATTCTCATTCACTCAGTACCTGTATCTTTCCCATCCTCTAATCCCATGTGGTTGGCATTTATAATTACTTCCTACAATGGTAGTCGTCTAGCTGTAGTTGCCCACAGGTGGCAGAACTATGGTGACTAAATGCGCATGGGTCTCTGAAGCAGACCATCCTTTCTGCTTCTGATCAGGACACTGGCCACTGACTGTGCCATGTAATCCCAGTCTTCCAACTCACTCTTCAGGTTTGTCCTTCTGCTGTGGCACTGCTTAGCCTCCATGGAACTCGGTCACTGCTACCATGGCTTCCTCTCTCCTATTAGTGCTGGAATTGACTTACTGATCAAAATCTGGCTGCCAGGCTAACAGGCTAACTGCAGGTATATTGGTCTGGCTCCTACAGCTACTGCATGGGGAAGTCTTCTGATCCGTCTGAAAACAGTGCAGTAGTCCAACCTCTTGAAAGGAACCGTGGCTCCCCTAGGCCTTATCTAGCTTTGTCCCTAGCCGTTGGGATTTTCAGACTTGCAACCTGACGCTCTCTGCTGCTGTCTCCTTCCTAGACTAATATCAAGGGCCTAGAGTCAGAGGTCAGCAGCCTGTGAAAAGAGAAGGAAGAGCTGATCCTTGCATCTCACACTGCAAAGGATGTTAACCAGGCAAAGCAAGGTTGGCTAGGAAGGCCAAGGAGATTGGTTCCAGCAGAGGCTCGTTTCTCTAATCAGCAGCACTTGGGCTGGCAAATAAAGCCCTGCTGGCCACTGCTGCACATACTGATAACTGGAATAAAACAGCAAATCCTAAATTCCAAACTGTTGCACTGAATGGGCTTGTCTGCTTCATGACTAATGTCCCAGGTGATGAATCTGCTGGCTCAGCACTCTTCAGGTGCTGGGTGTAGTTTTTATCAGCACACTACACAATGACCCAAGGTAGAGAATTCCATTCACACCCTTACCAGACAGTGACGGCTCTGGGGAATCTCTTGTCAAAACTTAACTACTTCATTGAGACAATGAATGTGTTTTGAGGTGTGGAAGGGTTCACGTTGGGCGCTAGGAAGGGGCCTGCTGTATCAGGTTTTTACTCTACAGGCTGGCATAGAGTGTGAGGGGGGAAATACCCTCAACTCTGAATGAGTAAATTTTCAGTTTCTCTTGTAGAGAATCTATTCTGACCTAGCGCATCCTGCTAGGAGTTGTGATGAGGACGGGGAGGCCCTTGAGGCAGAACACCCAGAACAGGGAGCCAAAGAATCATTCTTAGCCCGGCTGCAGACTCTGATCTTGGCTAGTTCTTCTTCGAGTGATTGCTCATATCCATTCCAGTTAGGTGTACGCGCCGCGCGTGCACATTCGTCGGAAAACTTTTACCCTAGCAACTCAGTGGGCCGGCATGTCGCCCCCTAGAGTGGCGCCACCATGGCGCTCCATATATACTCCTGCCGGCCCACCCGCTTCTCAGTTCCTTCTTACCGCCCGTGTCGGTCGTTGGAACAGTGGAGCGCGGCTTAGCTGACCTCCACTTCCCTAGCTACTCGTTTTCTCGTATATAATTATGCAGTTATAACAGTTTTATATATATATTTGTATGGTTATACGTGTTTTCTTTGCTAACATGGTTAGTTTAGTTAGCGGGGTTCAGGAAGTAGCCCCTTCCATGAGCCCAGTGCCGGAGCCATGCATGGCTCACCGGGTTTTAAAAGGAGCCCGGCCTGCCAGAAGCCGCGGCCGAAGAGAGATCTACATGACTCCTGTTTGAAGTGCCTCAGGGAATCACACTTGACAGATAAGTGCCCCATTTGCAAGGCTTTTAAGCCGAGAACAAAAAGGTGCGGGACTTTCACTTACCCCTCCACCTTGGGCGCCGAGCGATGTTCAAGCGGCGGGCAGAAGCGCCTCCTCGGCACCGGACCCCGCCGGTACTACCAAGGCCTTTCGGCACCGACCGTCGCCGGCACCGATG
Organism: Gopherus evgoodei; assembly: GCF_007399415.2. Lineage (NCBI taxonomy): Eukaryota > Metazoa > Chordata > Testudines > Testudinidae > Gopherus > Gopherus evgoodei. The sequence goes on along the minus strand of NW_022060062.1, from coordinate 17,567 downwards.
TCGACTCGGCACCGCTCCCTTCTTCCGAGGTCGAGAGAGCCTACGATTCCTGCTGGTGCCTGGTGGCTCCCCAGCACGCGCCGTGGTTGAGCCCCCTGCTCCCGCTGCTTCCGTGCCACCTGCATCGCAGCCAGAGAGCTCGCCTAAGTTGCGTTACCCGGCACCGACACCTGCAGAGGCACCGATGACTTCGGCTCCGTCGATTCCAGTCCCCCAGGACCACTGAATCCGGTGCCTGGCGGCTCCCCGGCTCGCGCCGTGGTAGAGCTTACTGCTCCTGCTGCTTCTGTGCCAACTGCACCACAGCTAGAGAGCTCGTCTAAGATGGCTCGCCCGGCACCGACGACGTCGGCACCGTTGATCCCGGTCCCACGAGGGCCGTAGAATCCGGTGCCTGACGGCTCCCCGGCACGCGCCGTGGTTGAGCGTATTGCTCCTGCTGCTTCCGTGCCAGCGGCACCACAGCCAGAGGGCTCGTCTAAGTCGGATCGCCCGGCACCGGCACCTGCTGCGGCACCGATGACGGCACCGTCGATCCCGGTCCCACAAGGGCCGTAGAATCCGGTGCCTGACGGCTCCCCGGCACGCGCCGTGGTTGAGCGTATTGCTCCTGCTGCTTCCGTGCCAGCGGCAGCGCAGCCAGAGGGCTCGTCTAAGTCGGATCGCCCGGCACCGGCACCTGCTGCGGCACCGATGACGTCGGCACTGTCGATCCCGGTCCCACAAGGGCCGTAGAATCCGGTGCCTGACGGCTCCCCGGCACGCGCCGTGGTTGAGCTACTGCTCCTGCTGCTTCCGTGCCAACGGCACCGCAGCCAGAGAGCTCGTCTACGTCGGATCGCCCGGCACCGACACCTGCTGCGGCACCGATGACGTCGGCACCGTCGATCCCCGGTCCCGCAAGGGCCGTAGAATCCGGTGCCTGACGGCTCCCCGGCACGCGCCGTGGTCGAGCTAATGCTCCGGCTGCTTCCGTGCCAACGGCACCGCAGCCAGAGGGCTAGTCTAAGTCGGATCGCCCGGCACCAACACCTGCTGCGGCACCGATGACGTCGGCACCGTCGATCCCGGTCCCGCAAGGGCCGTAGAATCCGGTGCCTGACGGCTCCCCGGCACGCGCCGTGGTTGAGCTCCTGCTCTGGCTGCTTCCATGCCAACGGCACCGCAGCCAGAGGGCTAGTCTAAGTCGGATTGCCCGGCACCGACGCCTCTGAGGCACCGACAACATCGGCACCGTCGATTCCAGTCCCACAAGGGCTATCGAATCCGGTGCCCGACGGCTCCCCGGCACGCGCCGTGGTTGAGCGTATTACTCCCGCTGCTTCAGTGCTGACGGCACCGCAGCCAGACGGCTTATCTAACTCGGATCGCCCGGCACCGACACCTACCGAAGCTCTGATGACCTCGGTACCGTGGATCCCGGTCCCACGAGGGCCGTCGAATCCGGTGCCTGACAGCTCCCCAGTACGCACTGTGGTTGAGCCTGCTGTTCCCTTCACGCCGGAGATGTTACCAACGGCGAGGGCTCTCAGTGCCATGACAGAATCAGTGCTGCCTGACCCGGGCACCGCCGGTACGGGTAATACAGTCTCTTCAGGGGACTGTCCCCTGTCAGCACAGCAGAGCGGCACCGTTCATGATCACGGTCCCGCAGACACTCCAAGTCCTGTCGGCACGCCGGACACCACTGGCAGTCCCGGTGCTGTTTTCCTCGGTACTGGTCACACTCGCTGCACCGGTCGGTATCCCGTTCGCCGACCCGCTATCGGCACCGTTCCGACCTCTGGCACCGGGGCAGGTACCTTGACTCCTGTAGCCCTTCTCCGAGCCTCGAGATCTCGGTCGACCTCCCGACACCGTTCTGGTTGCGGGTCTGGATCTCGTTCCAGGTACCGATACGCCTCCCGATGCCGGTCCCCGGTGCCGAGTTGGGCAAGGTCCGAGTGAGTCAGAGACTCTGCCTGTGCCTTCTTTTAGTACTTCCATGGCCGTCCGGACACGCATCCGTGTCATCCCATATGCGCAGATTTTATGCTCAGGACCACGATCCTGATATGATGGCCAGCGGGCGCCAGCCCCGAAGCAGAAAGAGGCTTGGCGAATGAACAGGCTTGGCCGCCAGGTGTACTCTGCAGGGGCCCTGCAGCTCGGGGTAGCAAAGCAACAAGCCTTGCTTAGCTGCGATAATTATAGCACCTGAGTGAAGGAGTTTCTCCCTCAAAACTTCCACCTAGAGTTCGCTGCCGTCTTGGAGGACGGGGGGAAAGAAGGTTCCCAGAGCGTCCCTCCAGGCCTCGTTGGACGCAGCAGACTCTGCGGCCAGCACTCTGGCCTTGAGTGTCGCCGTGAGGTGCATTTCATGGCTTCAGGTTTTAAACCTCCGGCCGGAGCTGCGGTATGCCATTCAGGATTTACCCTTTGTTGGTAAAGGCATCTTCGCGGCAGAGACAGCCCCAGACTGCGAAGTCTGGTGGGCAATAGGGTCCTAATGCGTCTCAGCATGTATACGCCAGCGACCAAACGCAGGCCTTTCTGGCCCCAGCCGTCATACTCTGTGCCTAGCCAGAGGCAGAACTCTGGCAAACGGCAGGGCCAAGGTGGTCGCAGACGAACGTCAGGACCCCTAAAGAGCCAAAGTCAAGGTCCCTCGCAATTACCACTGGGACCAAAGACGGACCTTCCAAGGTTCACCTGAGGGCGGTGTACCAGTCGCAGGACGGGATCCCGATCCCGCTTTCTCCTGGCATGGCCCCAGTTACTTTCAGATCGCTGGGTCCTGCGCACGATGGAGCATAGGTACCACCTTTAATTTGCTCCAGCCCTGTCCCACTTCAGCGGACGAAAGGGGTAAGGGGTTTTACCCCCGTTATGCCCTAGTCCCCCACTCGAACACAGGTCTCAGACCTTCTTGGTCCTGCACGGACTCAACCGGGTTAGGATAAGGTTGGAGTTCTGCATGGTATCCCTGGGAACCATTATTCCATCCTTGCCTCCTGGGGGCTACTGTGCCGCCCTGGATATGAAGGACGCGTACTTTCGCAATGCCATCTTCCCTCCGCACGGGAGATGCCTCCGCTCTATAGCCGACAGTCAATACTCCCGGTTTACGGCCATAGTCGCCGCCTATCGTCGCTGATGTCGGATATGCGTTTTTCCGTATCTGGACGATTCGCTTATCCGCGGAGACTCTGAGAGACAAACCACTCAGCGCGTGGGCATCGCCACGGTCTTATTCACAGGTCAAGGCCTGCTGTTTATTATAGAGCAATCCACTCTGGTCCCCACGCAGAGGTTGGGCTCCCTAGGGGCTATCCTGGTCTCCTACCTAGCCGGAGCCTGCTTATCGCAACTGAGATTTTAGGCGATGGCAACAATCATCTGAGGTCTGAAGGCTTTCCCAACGACCTCAGCTCGTTCTTGTCTCAGTCTCCTGGGTCCATGGTTGCCCGCAAGTTTGTAACCAAACACGCCAAGCTCCGCCTCCGTCCTCTCCAAGTCCGGCTCACTGCCCCTGACGGCGGACGCCTCATCTCTCTGCTCGAGTGCTCATGGTCACCTCTGAGCTTAAGGCCTTTGGTCTTCTAGGGAGCAGGCGTTCCTCATCAATCCCCCAAAAAATGAGAGTAGTCCGCCTGGCATGCCAGGGGTTCCAGCGGCAGCTGCGAGGCCGTTGTATCTCGGTGTTTACAGCCAACACAACGACCAGGTGCTTCATAAATATTCAGGGGGGACATAGTCCTCCCCCCCCCTTTTTTTGTCAGGAGGCCATCCATTTCCGGGTCTTTTGCATGGCCCACTCGATGGAGCTGGCGACGTCCTTTCTCCCAGGCGTTTGGAACGTCCTAACTCTTTGCCTCAGCACGTCTTTCCTGCCTTACGAGTGATCACTCTGCCCCATGTGAGGCGTCCCGCTTTCCGGAAGTAGAGATGTTTCCTCACACAGACCTGTTCGCTCACCGCGAGAGCAGGAAATGCCAGGTGTTCTGCTCCTTCCAAGATCTCTCCTCGGAATCGATCTTGGACGCATTCCTGATGCCGTGGAAAGGCCAACTGCATTATGCCTTCCCACTGTTCCCACTGGTTCATTAGGTCCTGCTCAAACTCCGCAGGGGCAGAGCGTGCATCATCATGATCACTCCAGAATGGTCCAGGCAGCACTGACATACCACGTTACTCGGCCTGTCAGCCCAGACCTCATCACTCAGGGCAACGACAGGCTTCGTCACTCGGACCTGCAGCCTCTTCACCTCACGGTGGCTGCTGCGTTCCTGAGTCGGGGTGACAGGCAGCCTTCCACCTGGTCGACGTACCGGGCCTGGTGGAAGCGTTTCTTTTACAGCTGCAATTCGCTCGATCTTGCTCCTGCTGAGGTCTCGATCCCCTCTATTTGGCCTGCCTCTGGCCTTCAGCGGCAGGACCTGGCGGTATCAGCGCTGAGGATACACTCAGCAGCCATCTCTACCTTCCAGCAGGCTGAGATGGACGTTCAGTGTTCTCACGCTCTATGGGTTCGAGGTCCCTCAAGGGCTTGGAGCGCTTGCACCCTCGGGTGCGCCGCCCAGCCCCGACCTGGGACCTCAACCTAGTCTTGGCCAGACGGGTCTCTGAGATCAGAGCTCTTACGGGGGTTCCGCCGTACACTAGGTTTCAAAATGACAAGGTGCAGTTATGACCGCACCCGGCTTTCCTCCCTAGGGTGGTTTTGGCTTTTCATGTTACCCACAGCTCAACGCAATGGGCACAACCGTTGCACTCCTTGGACATCTGTGGAGTGCTCGCATTATATTGTGCTGACAGAACCATTTCCTAAGGTGCCCCAGCTCTATCCCGGTAGCGGGCCAAAGGGAGGGCTTGCTTGTTCTCCTCTCAGAGGATCTCATCTGGGGTGATGGCGGACATCCCCACTTGTTATGATTTGGCTCATATTTCCCCAAGCCACATCAACGTGCATTCTACCAGGGCTCAGGCTTCATCTGCCGCCTTGCTGGCTCGTGTTTCTACCCACGAGATCTGTCGCGAAGCTCCATTGGTCCTCGGTCCATACCTTTGCTTCGCAGTATGCCCTGGTTCAGCAGTCAAGAGAGGCTGTAGCCTCTGGCTCAGCAGGTTTATTCTGCCACATTTCACTCCGACCCCACCGCCTTTGTAAGGCTTGGGATTCACCTAACTGGAATGGATATGAGCAATCACTCGAAGAAGAAAAGACGGTTACTCACCTTTGTAACTGTTGTTCTTCGAGATGTGTTGCTCATATCCATTCCACACCCGCCCTCCTTCCCCACTGTCGGAGTAGCCGGCAAGAAGGAACTGAGGAGCGGGTGGGCCGGCAGGAGTATATATGGAGCGCCATGGTGGCGCCACTCTAGGGGGCGACCTGCCGGCCCACTGAGTTGCTAGGGTAAAAGTTTTCCGACGAATGTGCACGCGCGGCGCGTACACCTAACTGGAATGGATATGAGCAACACATCTCGAAGAACAACAGTTACAAAGGTGAGTAACCGTCTTTTCTTGCCCTTCTCGGTGCCTCGGTTTCCCATCAATAAAACAAGAATAATGCATACTTGATTTGATTTTTTGGGAAGGACTTGTTTATCTTTGTAGTGCTTTGCCATCTGCTGATAAAAGAGGCTAACGATAAGACTAGAATTAGAGTCTACTCCTATTTTTCCAGATGGCTTGGGGACGGGCTGAAACTTCTGGCTAATCAGCCAGTTAGATAAACAGAAGTACTCTTTTGATCTGGGTTCTAGCTTCGGACTGGGAGGCAAAGGTCTGGATACAGTGGGAGTTGCAGGCTGAAGTCACTCTGGGAAGCTGCTTTACCCAAGTGACTACTGTTGTCATTCTGGGCTATGAGCCAGTGAGCTCTGTGTGTCAGCCCCTCTCCTGCATATGTTGCCTGCCCTGGGCTATGGGCAGACACAGCCCCTCGGTGATGATTCCAGTGTCAGGGAAATTCCTGCATTAATGGTCCCTAGGAGGGGTCATGTCCGGGGCTGCAGGGCTCCGTGATGGGAGAGGCGGGCTCGCACGAGATGCTGCTGTGGATATAACAAGTTACGGGCTGCACTTTCGAACTGGATACAGTGCTGCAGCCATGGGACCGGATTGTGAATGGGTATATTGTTGCATTGGTGTAGTATGAATTATGCTCATTGCTGAATATTACTTAGACTTAAGAGGTTAATTGAGACGTTATTAGTGGGCTACCGGGGGGATGCGCTGTGGATTCAGATAGCTAGAAGTTTCAGATCAAGGGAAATTTTGATTAACTAGGAGTGTCCTGCATTCTAGTTCCAGACTCTACTGGTATGTCTGCACTGCCAAAAAAAAACCCAAAAGCTGCAGCGATGAGACTGAGAGCCTGGATCCAGTGAGTCAGGCTTGCGCTATGGAGCTAAAATAGCAGTGAAGACATTTGGGCTTGGACTGTAGCCCGGGCTCTGAAAACAGGTGAAGAAGGAGGCTCTCAGAGCCTAGGCTCCAGTCCGAGCCTGAATGTCTTCACTGTTGGTTTTAGCTCCATCGTGTTAACCCTGCAAGCTTGAGTCATTTAACCCGGGGTCTGGGCTAGCTGCTGTCTGTCTCTTTGGGAGTTTCAAGTTGTGGGTGTACTGCAATTGGCTCTTGTTCACCTGAAGGGAACTGGCCTCATGGCTGAGCTGTTCTTAGCTTGCTGAGGGTCAACCATTCTACTTACACCCTAGGAAATAGATTCCTAGTGTGCATCTCCCCTCCACCCTTCCCTTTGGATTGATTGAGTTGCTGAGAAGCACAGCCTGAGCTTCTAAACCCTGCTTTATACAATGGGCAAGCCCTGGGTTGAGTGAGGGATGGCAATTCTGGGTCTGGTTTCACGGTAAGGAGAAGAGAAGTCAGTTCCTCGAGAATAGCACTACTAGGCATATATTTCTAGGGTGATTCTTGCAAGCTGAGTGAACGACGCAGGAAAAGGCTCCAGGAGTTGGAAGGGCAAATGAATGAGCTAAAGAAGAAATTGAATGAACAGTCAAAACTCTTGAAGCTGAAAGAATCTACAGAGCGCACAGTGTCCAAACCCGAACCAGGAGATTCGGGTAACTAACACTACCATATGCAGCCTCTGAGCTCCATCTAATGGAGCAACTTCCAGCAAGAAGATAGTGAAAGCTTCCATTTGATTGGGTTGGCATCGCCCTGTGTTACAAGCAGTGGTGAGCTGGAGCCAGTTCCCACCGGTTCCCATGAACCAGTTGCTAAAATTAGACATGCGTGGAGAAGCAGTTTTTAAAGGGCCAGGAGGTGAGCAAAGAACTCCAGTCCATGGGCTGGACCATCGTGTTGCTCCCAGGATTCCCAGCTGGGGAGGCTGAGGCTCCCCCAGCCCCTCCCTCGCTTCCCCCCAGCTGCAGCATGGCCAGCCGAGCTCTGGAGTTGTCCTGCTGCCGCTTTTTGAGTGGCCCGGCAAGGTGTGTGTGTGTGTGTGGGGGGGGGTGCTGCAAGCTCCAGGGCTGGCCAGAAAGGAGAGGAGGGGGCAAGTGGGGCAATTGGCCCAGGCCCTGCAGGGGCCCCCAGCCCCACGAGTATGTCTCCTCCCGCCCTCTCCTTAAATCAGAACTTTTTATAGGGAGCTGGTTATTAAGATTTTGGCAGCTCATCACTGGTTACAAGACTCCTGTAATTGTAGTTCTGTGACTCGCGCCGCTAATGATGGCATGCATAGGAGGCTCTTATAGTATAAGCATAGGCCTGGGAGTCAAACCTGACCATGCTACTCATTCAATCCAAGTCTTGGGCTTTTTTGACTTTGTTATAACTTAGTTTCCACGTCTGTAAATCAAGATGGTTCCCTACGTCTTTAACCCAGTAATTCTTGATTGCACTGCCTGCCCTAGAGTCTACCACCTGTTCCAACAATGATGGCTGAGCACACCAGCTGGATCTGCTAAACTGATCACCAGTGAGATGGCTAATGTTTAAGAGGTTGACATTAGGCTTCAGACTTCTCATTGGCATAAGTGGGTGGAGTTAACATTGTGCAGAACTTGTCTCTGGCTGTTTGCAGACATGAGAAGAGAGTTTGCTCTGGGTCCATTTCTTGAAGGTTTTCTTCAACCATAAGGTCTAGAAGCAGAAATGCTTTGACACAAAAATGCTTTTAAACTGAGAGCTCTGGTTCTGGTACACCCCTGCAGTGGGTGTATTCTGGAAAAAGTTTGGCTGCATTTGAAAGGTAAACCAAGAGGCTTGTAATATGGCTATGACCCTAGTTAAGGGGTTTGCTCCTCCAGAGGCTATTGGCATCAGTAATTCAAAAAGCAGGTCAGGCAGCCGTTTCCTTCCTGCTTAATACTGCCTTGCGTGCAGGGCCATGCCATCTGGATCTGCTCTCCAAGTGGTCAGTGAAGGAAGACTGGATTCTTATAAATGTAGATGTACTACTCCACAGCTAAAGCTTAGAGCAGCCATGTTTTCGGTTAGCATGTCACTGTGCAGATGCTTCCTGACTGGCTTTCAGCAGCCTGGAGTCCTGCATCCAGAGTTGTGAATCACATTAAGCTAAGCAGCCGAACGGTTTCCACTGTGCTAGGGATGCAGGGAGGGGAAAGGATTGTATGTGGGGTGGGTTTTTTGCAGGCTGCAGCTGCTAACAAGCTGCTAAGTGCGTGAAGTAGTGGATAAATGGAAAGAGAGCCCACTCCAAGGAATAGAAGGAGCTGCTGGTTGAGTAAAAGTGGGTGTCAGCATGGTGGTGCCCTGCCTGATGCACCCCTTTGAATAATGAGCTAGCCCAAAGGTTGCCTGACTAGCCCACTGATGGAGGCTGGGTTAGATGGGTGTAAAACTGGGGAGGGCTATGGAATTTCCTGTCCTGTATAGAAGTAAATAGAGGCAACATAGTTTATTTGCCCCTAGACATGGAGGAGAGTTCAGAGGAGGAAGTAGGTGGCCGAAGACCCACTGTTGCGATGTCCAGTAGAATTTATTACAGGGGTAGGCAAACTTTTTGGGTATAGCATTCATGGCCAACCATACAATTTCTAACAAAATTGGGGTTGGAGTGTGGGAAGGAGCCAAGGCTCTGGTTGGAGGTGTTGGCTCCAGGGTGGGGCCAGAAAGAAGGAGTTAAGCATGTGGGAAGGGGCTCTGGGCTGGGGCGGAGGGAGTGCAGGGTGGGATGAAGGCTCCGACTGGGGATGCAGGCTTTGGGGTGGGGCTAGCAATGAGGTGTTTGGGGTGTAGGAGGCTGCTCTGGGCTGGGACCAAGGGGTTGAGAGGGAGAGGGATCAGGGCTGGGGCAGGGGGCTGAGGCATGGGGGGTGGCCCAGGGGTGCAGGCCCCAGGCAGCACTTACCTCAAGCAGCTCTCGGAAGCAGTGGCATGTCCCCCTCCAGCTCCTTCATGGAGGTGTGTCCAGGCAGATCTGCTGTGCATTGCCCTGTCCGCAGGTGCTGCCCCTGCTGCTCCCCATGGCTGTGGTTCCCGGCCAATGGGAGCTGTGGTGGCAGCGCTTGGGGCGGGGGCAGCATGTGGAGCAGAGCTCCCGGCTGCCCCTATGCATAAGAGACAGAGGCGGCACATGCTGCTGCTTCCGCGAGCTGCATGGAGTGGCCCGTGACCCCGCTCGCCAGTGGGAGCTCAAGGACCAGATTTAAACAGCTGGTGGGCCAGATGTGGGCCGCAGTTTGGCCACTCCTGGTTTATCATCTCCTGTCTTTCTCCAGAGTTGGCTTGAAAATGAAATGGAGGTTCTGGTTAGTACTAATGAGGCCCGGCACCATCTCTCTAAGCTTCTGGAGGATAGAAAGATCTTGGCCCAGGACTCCTGCAGCTTAGAGAAAAGAGGGAAGCTGGGGAGACTCCACCTCCAAAACTTCCGATGAGTGACGCACAGGGAGACATAGCTGAGAGCTACACTCTCTCACTGCTATGCTTGTTCTCTCCATTTGGGGTCTGTGAAGTCCTGTGAAGAGTAGATGAATGTTTCCACAGCCCCCCGGCTGATGAAAGGAATAGCAATGAAGTGGTGATTGTAGCAGAAGAGGGGACGGGGATCTGGTTCTGTTCCCTAAAGCAAGTCTGGCATGTCTGATTTCCTCCTCCTCCTCCTCCACTCCATTTATGCTTCCTCTAGGAGTGGCCTTTTCTTGGCCAAATCTCTAGGTCTCTTCTGTTAACCCTCAAAGTTACCCACCACCTAGAAAGACAATGACTGCCTAGCCTGACCTTTATAGACTGTGCTTTTCATTGCTAAAAGACATTCCTGCAAGATTTGCATAGGCACAGTCAAGATTTCAAGGGAGGAGAGGATCAGTGGCTATGACTTAAGAAAACATCATTGTTTTCACAAAGTTCCTATTATCCCTTGGTACAGACTTTCTGTCCCTTAACATTCTTACTGGTTCCTTGCATATTCAATCCTTCTCCAGGCCTTAGAGAACTGGGATTTTGGCCTTGGGCTTGTTACAGAGATTCATTCGACAATTTTCAGCAAAGAACAGAGAAACACCAATTAGGCCTCTAAAACGAAAATTTCTCTTACTAACTGTATTCTACTCTTATTCTTTATATGAGATGAGTCTTTGAAAAGGAATTGTTAAATACCAGCACACCCTCCCAAGGGGGGAAAGTATCCCAACATCTTTTACAAAAACCAAACCCATAGTGTGTAGAGTCTTGAAAGGACTTTTACATCAACGTCAACAGGCGTACCTGTACAAAATTAAGCTGTTTTATCTTTTACATATCGCAAGCAACTGCACCAAAAAAAAGGCTAGGTTTCCATTCTTCCTGGTGCTTTATGTGAGCTAATATTGCTGAACTAATGACAGTCTTACAATATGCACTTTGCAATTCTGTCTACTGTAGCAAGATACCTTAAGTTACAACAACCACATCTTAGGAAATAAAAGACTGAATAAAATCTTTTCTAGAAATACCCTCCTCTTTACCAGCATCCTCCCTCCCTCCACTTCAAAACCAATAAGCAGCCCTTTCCATCACAGACAAATAATGCAAGAGTTGGACAAAAATCCATTTTATGGAGCATATCGTTTGGTCCCGTCTGGCTGTTCTGTCTTGCTCTGCTCTGCTCTGTTAATCATATTCTGAGTGGCAATACTTCCAACCAGGGGATAAGCAGGGTTGCTGCCTGTAAGAAGGCAGCAGGTGGAAGGAGAACTTTAGAAATAGTTCGTGCTGGACTCCAGTTGTCTTTTAAAATGTCAAGGCAGGTCACTCCCTGGCTGTTAATATGACAGTGATAGATTCTTGTCTGAACCATAAGCTTTGGAGGCTTGAAGGGATGTTCTGGTGTCAATGTGATATCAAAGAAGAAAAGTGGAGCCTGGAGATCCTAGTATAGTTGATCTCCATTCATAGATGTTATCGCCTTTGGGGCCAGCGCTGCAATTGGGAGATGGATCTAAGGTGATATCAGCCAATTCCTTTTGAACCCTCTTGGCACTGTGGAGAGGAGCTTGGAGTTATGTCCTAGCTGTCCACACGGCCAGCATAGAATCTGCCCCGGGCTGCTAGGGGCACCTTGGGCTCCTCCCTTCGCCTGTCTATCGGCTTCACTCCGACGTGCTCACAGGGTTTCCTGCGCCCCTCTGTGTCCCGTGGAGCTCGATGCTACCTCGGTGGGAAGTCAGCCTCTGCATATTCCTCCTTTCTCTACACGGCGGCTTCTAGGGTGGCCGGCTGATGTCGCCATACCCAAACCCGCACACTGTCAGGGAGGCATTGTATAAACTGTTCAAGATCACTTGATCCATTATCTGTCCCACGGTGTGGGCATCGAGCCTCAACCACCATGTTGCCCAGTCTGTTAATTTTTGAGCAAAGGCCCATGGTCACATGCGCCCTGCCCATCAGGCTGCCCGAAACTTTTGCCAATACATCTCTACCGAAAGCCCGAGGCGGTCCAAAATCGCTGCCTTCACTGCATCATAGTCCCTGGCTTGGGCATCTGTCAGGGCCATATACACGGCCTGTGCCTCCCCAGTGAGATAGGGGGCCAGACATTGGGCCCAGATTGTCCAGTCCCATCCCACGCCCAGGGCCACCTGCTGAAAGGTACCCAAAAAGGCATCGGGGTCATCAGCTGGAGCCATCTTACAGAGGCTGAGGCCTGGATACCTGCTCCCCCAGCAGGACTCACCAGCTTGTGCAGGAGCTGCTGCTGCTGCACGGTCAACTGCTCCTTGATGAAGTCCTATAGGGCCTTCTGCTGCTCTGCCTGCCAAGCGAGTAGAGCCTGCCTCTCCACCTGGTGGGACTGCTGGAAGCACTGAAGTGCCTTCTGCATTTCTGTCTGTTGCTCGGTGAGCTACTGCAGGGTGCTCTCCATTGCTGGGTCGCCAAACTGTGTCTTTGGCACTAGACCCCGGACAAGCCCCCACTTGTAACAGGTCCTCCGTCCGCCCCTCTTCCTGAGGCCCACTGGCTGCCCCAATAAAGCACAGAGAGGCTGCTTCTTCTGCAGCATCCGTGGCTTTATTTACACGTGTTCTCCCACCACCAGTGATATGCTATATACAGATCAGGCCTTACAGTCTCCTCTTCCACCCAGAGTCTGCCCTCAGCCTAGAGATTGACCTTCCCCTGGCCATCACCCCCCTTCTTCTGGCTGCCAGCCAGCCTTTTTTGCCTTCAACCCTTAGGCCTGCAGGTGCAGCCAGTTCTAACGGCCAGGCACCAGACTTCTCCCCAGCCCCAATCTATTTCTCCTGATTGGGGCTGGCTGAGCAGGAGCTAATTAGGTGCCTTTGCAGCAGCACCCTGCTACAAATACATGTTAATGTTTGTAGACGGTATCTCTCTGTCTATATTATATAAATAAACTATTGTTGTGTTTAAAGTAAATAAGGTTTTTAAAATATTTAAGCTTCATTTAAAATAAAATTAAAATGCAGATCTTATCAATTTAGTGTGATCCCTGCCTGGGATCCTTGTCTGAGGTTTCAGCCACCAGCCCCGCTCAGCCCACTGCCGGTCTGCCGTCCAGCCGCTGACCCTGCTCAGCCCGCTGCTGATCCGGGGTTCCATTCACTCAGCCGGAAGCGGGCTGAGCGGGCCAGTGCTGGGCTGAAGAGGGCCAGCGGGGTGCTGAGTGCCTCAGTCTGCTGCCAGTCTGGGGTGCCAGCAGCACTCACCCTGCTGCCACTCTGGGGTTCCGACTTCCAGCCCCTTCCCTGTCGGGGTCCCAGTCACTGGCCCCATTCAGCCTCCTGCTGGCCTGGGTGAGCAGAACCTTGGGCTGTTAGCGGGCTGAAGGGCACCAGCGGCCGGGATGCTGGCTGGCAGGAGCTGGCGGATGGAAACCCAAACCAGCAGCAGCCTGAGCCGCTCAGCCCGCTGCCAGTCTCAGATCCTGGCCACCTGTCTCACTCAGCCTGCTGCCAGTTGAGTGAATGGAACCCCAGGCCGACAGCGGGTTGAGTGGCTCAGCTGGGGTCTCAGCTGCCAGCCTGCTCAGCCCGCTGCCAGCCTGGGGTTCCTTTGGGGTTTCCAGGCCTGCAGCAGGCACTGAGTGGGGCTGACGGCCAGGACCCCAGCTGGCAATGGGGCGGCAACCGGAACCTCAGAGCAGCGGCAGGCTGAACCACTCAGCCCACCGCTGTGTGCTATCAAAAATCAGCTCGCATGCCACCTTTGGCACATGTGCCGTAGGTTGCTGACCCCTGCTTTATACACTAGTAAGGAGATGAGCATATTACAGTTGTTGGAGGGCTCTATTTAGCAGTAACAGGGCTATAGGAAAGTCAGTCAACATTTTTTGTTTCTCTAATGAAAACTGGCTCACTCCCTTCCCCATATCAAACTTGTGACACATAATTGTCAACAACTTAATTTTCTGTTTTTGGCTAAGATACTGATTTTGTTTTAAAAAAAATTGAAATTGAATTCAGGATTGTTAGCAAGCTTTTTTAGCAAACAAAGTTGTTAAATGACAATCTAAATGGCAACTCAATACTGCTTTCATGTTTGGCTCACCCCCCAGCCAGCTGGTCCAACAGCTGCAGTAGAGGAGGAGATAGGTGGAAAACTGCAGGACCCCAAAATCCAGCTCTTGGGGTGCAGAGTGGCAACAGCAGCAGCAAACTCTCAGGTCCAATCCCACGCCAATGGGCACCGCCACCAGCCCAACGGATCATGGTGAAGTTAGCACAGCATGTGATCTCAGGGACGGGGCACCAATGGAGCCGCAGCAGCTCTCCCTGCCCTGTGCAGCTCCCCCCGGTTGAGATGGATCGCTGCCAGCCCGGAGTAGAGACACGCTGCCCAGCTAGGGTGACCAGATCCAGATGTCCTGATTTTATAGGCCAGTCCTGATATTTAGGCTTTGTCTTATATAGGCACCAGTTACCCCCATCTAGGGTGACCAGACAGCAAGTGTGAAAAATCAGGACAGGCGTGTGGGTTTGTAATGAGGTGGCCTGTCTCCCTGCCACCCCAGAGAGGGATAAGACCTTACGGATGCCAAAGTGGGCGGAGTCACTGGAGCCGGTGCCCGCCCCCCAGAGGTCAAGGAGCGGGACAGGAAGTATAAAAGCCCAGCCTCAGGGCTCAGAAGCTGCCTGGCTGCCGGAGGATGGCACCAAGACAGAGGTACTGGTAGAGGGGGAGGTCGGAAGTAGCCCAGAGGCAGCCGAGCCTAGTCTGGCTGCAACACACTCAGAGCCAATGTCAGTGTTTTGCGGCCAGAATCCCCACTGACACAGCAGCAGGCTTCCTGACGCTACTAGGACCCTGGGCTGGGATGCAGAGGAGTGGGTGGGCCTGCGTTCCCCCTGCCACCCCACTTACAGGTGGCTGTCTCCCCCTTGCCCTGACGCTCAGGCCCAGGAGCCTGGGCTTATACTGAACTGTTCGCTCAGCCCCTGCCTGAGCGTCTGAGCCCTGAACGATTGTTTGTTGCCCCACCCTGCCCTAGGCCCTGGGCCTCCAAGATGAGACTATCGGCTCAGCCCCTGCCTGAGGGCCTGAGCTCCTGTCCATTTCTTGACCACCAGGCTAACTCAACAGCACACTGGACTCGGGTAGTGAAGTGGCCTGGCTCCCAGCCGCCCCAGAGAGGGCGAACCACAACAGCAGATGTTTACATGGGTAATAGAAGCCTATATTAAGAGAGACCCAAAATTGGGACTGTCCCTATAAAAGTGGGACATCTGCTCACCCTGCCCCAACTCCCATCCTGATTTTTCGCACATACTATCTGGCTATCCCCAGCCCAGCCCTGTGTGACCATTCCAGTCCTGGCTGCCTGCCGAGGAAGTGAGTTACTTTCACTCCTCAGCAGGCAGCCAGCCAGTCGCCTTCCCCCACCCCTCCGCGCAGCACCTCACCCAACTGAGCCCTGATGGAGGGGAGGGGGGAAAGAGAGGGGGGTGCTCCTTGGGGGGGGAGGGAGAAAGGAGGGGGTGCTCCATGGGGCAGGGGGAAGGAGAATGGATGTTATGGGGGACAACAAAAGATACTGGTGTCAGAGCTACCGAGCCTGCCTCACCTCACGCTTTCCCCCCCCTTCCCTGAGACCCCAGCAGCCAATCCCCTCCTCAGACTGTGCTGCATTCAAGTCTCTCTAGCACCCAGCAGCCCTGCTCTTACATGCTCCACTGCTTCCGTCTGTCCAGGCTCCCGGCAGAGTGGTGCCCTCAGACCTCGTGGTGCCCTAAGCGACTACCTGTTCTGCCTATGGCTGAGGACGGCTCTGGCTTCTGGCCTCAGCCAGCACGTGGCCCAGTCCCATAGCCTCTGGGTAACGCCCGGGGCTGTATTACTGATGTCCACCAGGCCGACCGGAACTTCTGCCGGTACCGCTCTGCCAACAGGCCGACTCGATTCAGAACTGCTGCTCCTACGGCCTCATAATGTCTGTCTTGCTCCTCCCCCAATGCCATATACGCTGCTTGAGCCTCCCAGTCAAATAAGGAGCGAGTCGGAGGGTCCAGGTTGCCCTCTCCCACCTGGCATCTGTGGCTACCTGCTCAAAAGTCCCCAGGAAGGCGTCTGGGTCATTCACCGGGCTCATCTTACATAATCCCCAGCTCGGCGGCTGAGTTCCCTCTCCTGCCATAGGACTCACCAGCCATTGCAGGAGTTGCCCCTTCTGGCCTGCAAGCAGTACTAAAAAAAGTTTCTGAGCATGCATGGATGTCCCAGACGGTCAACCTGCCACTACCTCTTTGGTGCCACTTGTCATCACCATAGCTAGACTGAAGAGTTTTGTTACTGCGGATTCTTCAAGATGCGCCCATGTTGAAAATCATTGACATGGCGGCAGAGAAAAACCAGATCAGGATCAGTTTCCTCTGGGACTTTGTGATGTAGAGGTGTGGAATAGTCTTCTGACGGAGGAACCATCATTGTTTTCTTGCCTGGGATCCCCTCGACAGGATGCTTTGCCAAGGCACAGAATCTGCAGTACTCTGCAAAGGTCAGAACATAGCACTTTTCCTCAATGCAGGCAATACTGTTTTCATCCTGATGTCGGGATGCAAAGATCTCATTCTGATGCATGCTGGGATTGCAACCTCCCTGAGTGTGCTCTGGTCTGTAATACCACAGGAGACTCATCATTAGCTTCCTGTTTTCAGGTCTTCCCACAGCATCGATATCTTTGCCACATAAGGCATAGATTTCTTTCGTGGTCCTTATTTCAAAAGGACCGTATCTCGTACCCGGATAATTTCCCCATCTCCATGGCCTCTTACGAACAGCTGGCTCTGGCTCATTCACAACATACACAGCCTTTTCGCAGGCTGCACCCACGGATATCCAGCAGTTGGCTGCTCTCCTCCTGCTGATGCACTGAGCTGCTTTGGATGAGAGTGACCTCCTGCTGCGTTGCTATCACAGGCATGTAAACAACCCATAGTATTTCAAAGACCAGATTTGGAGCCACTGGGGCACTTGGAGTTCTGTGGACACTCTCGGGTCATGGTCTGGGGTTCCGAGTTGGGAGTCTGCAAGTGAGAAACTGGTTCTGCAGCTGGTTTCACATTAGACACAGGGCATCCTGAGAGTGGGTGGGCAGGTGATGCAGGGTGTCCTGCCACAGAGATTTGCAACTTTCTGCTGCAAAAGGCATTTTGTAGGGGTAGCTGTTCCGTCCTGTATGCACACTGCTAATCCTGCTCTCCGGCACATGCGTAACTCCACAAAGGCTGTAACTGTTAACAGCTGTTCCTTCTCCACAGCAGTATGGAGAGTTACACCAGTGAAGTGGCTGGAAAGGAGTACCTGATGGTAAGGAAGTTGGAGATACCAAGAGCCCCTCACACGTAGACTGCGAAAGCTCATCCTTAGGGTATACCGAGCAGTGAGAGTAGCCACTGTATCCACTTTGGCCATAATAAACATAAAACCCGTTCAATGGAGTCAAATCTGAAGATTCACACACACATCCACAATCCGTGTGATTTCCTGGCACAGGCAAGGGATGGAACTGCTGCATGGGTAAGGAAGGCTGATGAAATTCCTGTTTGGGAGTAGGAGATTTCTCGCTGGGTCTCCCATACTCAGGCTTCATGGAAGTTTGTCCACCCATAAGCAAAGGCAGTCTGTGATAAAAACCCTCTGTG